>NC_085006.1:33081537-33126537 GCF_963854185.1 Sardina pilchardus
ACACTTACAGCAGACATGGACAGGTGAGTGTTTGGTGTTCTTACACACACTTACAGCAGTCATGGACAGGTGAGTGTTTGGTGTTCTATACACACACTTACAGCAGACATGGACAGGTGAGTGTTTGGTGTTCTTACACACACTTGCAGCAGTCATGGACAGGTGAGTGTTTGGTGTTCTTACACACACTTACAGCAGACATGGACAGGTGAGTGTTTGATGTTCTTACACACACTTGCAGCAGACATGGACAGGTGAGTGTTTGGTGTTCTTAGACACACTTACAGCAGTCATGGACAGGTGTGTTTGATGACAGGTGAAAAATAATGGTGGAAAAATAATGCTGTCTTATGAGGGAAGGGGAAAAGGGAAATGCACCATCTGAAAAATACTGTTCGATAATCAATTGTCACCAATACAGTCAGTTGGCTGAGATCCATTAGCCATTAGCCTTTGCTAGGTGTTAGGTGTTGCATTAACTGTTATTTTATCTACCAGTATTTATTTATTTCCAGTGAGATGTGATGTATTATAACTTCATGCACTGTCTCACATTGCTGCTACTGTTTTTTGTGCTGAGAAACATTTCTTCCTGATTTGTTAATATTTGTGTTCTGGAATGTCAGAACACATGCACAGTACTGTAGTGGTGTACCCTCATGTTCTCTCCAGAACCCTCATGTTCTCTCCAGAACCCACATGTTCTCTCCAGAACCCACATGTTCTCTGCATTTAAACACACATGTTCTATCGACAGAACCCAGAGCATCACTCTGTTGCTTGTGCTCCTGCTGGGTGAGAGAACAGTCCACTGCCATTCAGGTACGATGAAAGAGTCCATGACCAGATTAGACTAGATTAGATTAATTTAGACTAGACTAGACTATATCAGATTAGACTAGACTAGATTAATTTAGATTAGATTAGATTCAACTTTATTATTTACCAGTATTAGCTGATCAACAAAGAACTAGACTGGGCAAAATAGGTCTATGTGATATACAAATCTATTGGTTTGGCAGGTTATCATATGGATATGGATATATATCAAGCCCTTAAGTGCCATGCAATAGAAATTCATGTTTGTGATTGAAATGGGGACATATTCACTTTCACTTAGTTTATTAGCGCCTCTTATGATTATCGTTTGTATTTTCTTGAAGTTCCCCTTGGGGATCAATAAAGTATCTATCTATCTATCTATCTATCTATCTACAGTATATAGTGTTGTTTTGTCTTCATTAGGCCATTGATTAAATTATGTTTTTTTAAATGCCATGGCTATTGTTATTATATGATTGATTGAATGACTTTATTGTTTATTTACTATTGTCCCACATTCATTGTTTTTTTTGATCAGGTTTGCTTGAATTGATATTGTTTATTGTAAAATTGCTATTCTCCCTACTTAGTTTGACCAGTTTTTTTAATGTGTTCACATTAAATTAATTATAGTATTGTTTAATTTGTATGTCGCTTTGGGCAAAGGCATCTGCCAAACAGCATAGCCATTACCATAATCATATTATTGATATATTCTTATTCTGTAACAATAAGGTGAGGTGAAGTGTTTCTTGAAGTTCTGTCCATATTTTGGACACTAGTCTACTGTATAATAAAAAGAGACTTGTTCCACTGGAATTCTTTGAAGCTCAGTATCTCAGAACTACTCAGAACACAGATAGAACCTTATAATTCTAAGCTCTACTGCCCATGTAGGCGCCTGGTGAGCATGCCAGTGGTAGTGCACAACAAACACAAGAGATCAGCAGCTTGGCACAGCTCATTGTGAAGGCTGAGAAGAGGGCAGCGGCTAGTGAGGATCTCATTTCATCTAAACAACAACAACAACAACATGTTTCTGCAGAGGCCCAGCCATAGACATATATACACGTATATAGTTAGGGAAGCTGTTATATGGGCACGTTAGGGAAGCTGTTATATGGGCACGTTAGGGAAGCAGTTATAGGGGCACGTTAGGGAAGCAGTTATAGGGGCACGTTAGGGAAGCACTTATATGGGCACGTTAGGGAAGCAGTTAAATGGGCACATTAGTGAAGCAGTTAGGACACGTTAGGGAGGCTGTTATATGGGCACGTTAGGGAAGCAGTTATATGGGCATGTTAGGGAAGCTGTTATATGGGCATGTTAGGGAAGCAGTTATATGGGCATGTTAGGGAAGCTGTTATATGGGCACGTTAGGGAAGCAGTTATAGGGGCGCGTTAGGGAGGCTGTTATATGGGCACGTTAGGGAAGCTGTTATATGGGCATGTTAGGGAAGCTGTTATATGGGCATGTTAGGGAAGCAGTTATACGGGCGCGTTAGGGAGGCTGTTATATGGGCACGTTAGGGAAGCTGTTATATGGGCATGTTAGGGAAGCTGTTATATGGGCATGTTAGGGAAGCAGTTATACGGGCACGTTAGGGAGGCTGTTATATGGGCATGTTAGTGAAGCACTTATATGGGCACGTTAAGGAAGCAGTGGAATGGGAACCTTAAGTATGGCACAGCTGCCCAGCAGTTCTGTAGGCTAGTCAAATCGCCTCCATTACATTATTGGCAAAAAGTTATTACGTAATATGTTCAGAAATGTAATTACGTTATTGCCCATTTATTACATTATGTTCTTTAATTACTTACATTTTTAAAATCTTATTGGCCATTTTTACGTTATTGGAAACCAGTGCTAGTTTTTGTAATAACCCTCACTGCTGCATTTTGTACCACCTGGCTTGATAGTCTTTTTGATAAGGCCTGTAAAAGCCCATTGCAGTAGTCGACCCTACTACTGGCCCCTACATCTCTCAGTTCTCTGAACACTGCAGTAAATAGTCTCTCTGAATGCTGATAAACATGATGGCTGTTCCAGCTGGTCATGTGATACCTCTCCTGGCTGACCATGTGACATCTGTTGTTGACGATATATATTGTTGTTGCTGTTGTGTGTCTGCAGGTGGCGCTGTTGATGTGCGTGTGGTGAACGGAGGGCGCTGCTCAGGCAGAGTGGAGGTGTTCCATGCTGGACAGTGGGGCACCGTGTGTGATGATAACTGGGACATAAGGGATGCTGAGGTCGTGTGCAGACAGCTGGGCTGTGGATCACCTGTGGAGGCGGTCACCAAACCTTGGTACTATGTCTGGTCGCCTCACTTTGGAGCCGGGTCTGGACCAATCTGGATGGATGACGTTGAATGCAAAGGAAAAGAAAAGACACTACAGAGCTGCCCATTTAGAGGGTTTGGGGAACATAGCTGTGGGCATTCTGAAGATGCTGGAGTCATCTGTTCAGGTACATCACACACAGCTACCACTTACTACAACAATACAACACTGGTAACATAGAACTCAACATTGTAAAGTAAATACATGTATGGCTTATCACCTCCACTAAAGAGGTTATGTTTTCATTGGGGTTTGTTTGTTTGTTTGTCTGTTTGTTTGTTTGTTCGTCTGTTTGTTCGCAAGATAACTGAAAAAGTTATGGATGGATTTCGATTACATTTTCAGGAAAGGTCTGAAATGACTCAGTAAATAAACAATTACATTTAAGGAGTGATCCGGATCACATTCTGGATCCAGGAGGTGCTTGGCGGAGGTTTGCTCTCTTGGAGTGCTAGTTTAAAGGGATATTCCGCCATTTTTGGAAATAAGCTCATTTTCCACCTCCCCTCGAGCAAAACAATCGATATTTACCTTTTTCCCGTTCATCCAGCCATTCTGTGAGTCTGGCGATACAACTTTTAGCTTCAGCCTAGCATAGATCATTGAATCCGTTTAGACCGTTAGCTTCTCGCCTGCTAGCATCATGCTTACAAGTGAAGCTGCAAATTGCCTTCTCCATCTCACGGCCAATGTGTCGGCTTTCAGTGTGAAAAGGGCATGTGTTATTTCAGAAAGACTACATGACTTGCTAATAGGATCATTGGCATTTTACTGAAGAATCACTGAGGAGAACTGCAGCCATATTATTGCTGCTTCACCCACCCTTCACAGCTCGTATCTTCCTTCCTGTCCCTTGTCTTGTCTATGTATGAATAGAGTCTGATGGATCATCACCACCCCTTGCCACGGTGTACCAGAGGTGTCCTCTGAACATCACTCTCCCAGCAGGGGGCACTGTGACCCTCTCTTGCCTGTCGGACTGCCAGGGAGGCTGTAGGAACACCACGGGCTGCCAGGTGGCGTCAGGACGAGCCCAGCTGCACATAGAGTCTGTGCAAGAAGAGGATGGAGGCTCCTACTACTGCAGCTCTGATGATGCCAAGAGGCTCTTTAGTGTGAAGATTCACTCAGGCCAGTCTTACACACACGCACACACGCACACACGCACACACACACACACACACACACACACACACACACACACACACACACACACGTGGATACACACCCTCTCATACACACAAACCACAACTACTTTCTACTGATCAGTCTCTCATCTAGCTAAGAATCACCATCATAACCAGAATGTGTGTAAAATGCACATGTATGTAGACACATCTTCACCAGTGTCGCCAGATTAGGTTGAGTGATTTCCGATGTTCAAAAACTTCAGTTAAAAAAAAAACGCCCCAACAACAATTTTGAGAACCATTTAACTCAAAATTGTATTTGCCCGCCTAAAGCTTATTTTCCCCACCCAACAAAGTCAAAAGAAGTCCAATCTAGTAACACTGATCTGTCTGAGCGGGGAAAAGAGTCTGAGATGTGTTTCTGGCATGTGTTGGGTATGTACAGTGTATGGACAATATGCATCTGTGTGTGTGTGTGTGTGTGTGTGTGTGTGTGTGTGTGTGTGTGCGTGTGCGCAGATGGTTGTGCTGGTGCCCTCCAGTACAGAGTGGCATTTGTGGGTGAGATCCTCCAGACGTTGTCCACCTCCAGTGCCAGGCAATGCCAACTGGCCTGCACTCTCCATGCCACCTGCCAGTTCTTCTCTTACCTGGAGCCGCAACCCACAGAGGACAAAACAAGGTAACCAATATTAATAAATTAGGCCCACAACACCTCCAGAAGGCTCAACAGTGGTATCTGCTGTCACAAACTCCCAGCCACCCCCCCTCACACTCATGATGGATCTTCTACCAACAAACCAAACCAGACAACATAGAATCACCAACAAATAGGCTTCACTAGCGAGTGTTTATGCCCCGTTCGTGCAGGCTTCAAGAAAAGCTAGGAGCCTAAATCCCCAGAGAAAAGAACCAAGCCAGGAACAGATGCATTACATTATGTCACAACTACCTGACTCAGGGCAGGAATGACATAGGGGAGTCCACACCGATAATATGTCTCAAACAATAATTTATTAAATAAATACTAACGGTTAAGTTATCAGTCCATGTTTAAGTCAAATCATGAGTGTGGTGTACGTCAGCAATTTAGAGCAGTGTAAAAGCAGAGGTGCGAGAAGAGGTGAAAACGGGCTGCAGCCAGCCCCTCAATGTCCAAAGGCCAGAGCAGCAACCAAGAGGCCGAGCCACCGCGGAGGAACTGCTTTTAATCTTCCTCCAATCAGCAACCCAGTAAGCGTCAGGCTAACCCAAAACGGCTCCCCCTGCAGACCAGTAGGAAGAGAAACAGAAAACCATAACAAACAAGCCAGGTAGAGTGAGGCAGACCCAGCATGGACAAGCCGGGCGTGACATCACTCCCCCCACAAAACAGAGACCCATAACCACGGGTCTCTGGAAATTTGTCATAATAATAATAAGCTGAAATTATAATAAACAAACAGTGCCTAAAGCACCAGGTGCAAACCTGGAACGTACCAACAGTAGGCTATCCCACAAACATAAGCAAAGTGACAAATTCTCAACCACCACCACCTAATCCCAGCACCCAGTAGATGTTACTCATCTAATGCCCGGGACAAGGCATCAGCCATTACATTTTCGGTACCCTTGATGTGCCGAATGACTAGTCTATACGGTTGTAAAAAGAGTGCCCATCGCATAAGCCGTTGATTTGCATTTCTAAGTGAGTGAAGAAAGGTAAGAGGATTGTGATCCGAAAAGACCACAACAGGATGCACCCCACCACCCACATAAACATCAAAGTGTTGGAGCGCCCATATAAGGGCCAGAGTCTCCTTTTCAATTGTAGAATAGTTAAATTGATGCTTGTTGAATTTCCGCGAGAAATAACAGACAGGCCTATCGACGCCATTCTCATCTTTTTGCAGGAGTACTGCACCTGTCCCCACCAGACTCGCGTCAACCTGGAGCTGAAACGGTTGATCCATTTTTGGCGCCGCCAGGACAGGCGCAGAACTCAACAGCAACTTGGCATTATCAAAAGCCTGCTGACACTCAGCAGTCCATTCAAACTTCACAGACCCTTTCAGTAGGTTAGTGAGAGGCTCGACAACGGATGAAAAATTACAACAGAAACTGCGGTAATAACCAATCATCCCCAAAAATCTCATTATTTCCTTTTTGGTGACCGGAGGTGGAAACTTATCTATGGCCAAGACCTTAGCCCTTACCGGCCGCACTTGGCCTTGTCCCACCACCTTACCCAAATAAACTACGGTGGCTTGTGCAAACTCGCATTTTGCCAAATTGACTGTGAGTGTTGCTGCCACCAACCGCTCAAACAGTGCACGAATGCGTGATAAATGTGTGGCCCAAGTATCAGCATAACACACCACATCGTCAAGGTAAACAGCGCACCCTTCTAATCCTGCAACAACTCTGTTCATTAGCCGTTGAAAAGTGCCGGGCGCGTTGCGTAACCCAAAGCTCATCCTGGTGTAAGAATAAAGCCCTGTCGGTGTTATAAAGGCCGATATTTCCTGGGCCCTAGGTGTAAGGGGCACCTGGTAATAACCTTTTAGCAAGTCGAACTTGCTCACAAAGCGAGCAGCCCCCACCTGATCAACACAGTCCTCTATACGAGGTAACGGATAGGAGTCTGCTTTCGTTACCATATTCACCTTCCTATAATCGGTGCAAAACCTAAAAGTGTCATCAGATTTTTTAACGAGTAGGCAAGGCGACGCCCAACTCGAATATGACTGTTTCGCTAATCCATTATCAATGAGATATTGCACACTCTCATTCAGACTTTTAGCTTTGTCTGGTGAGACACGGTAAAATCGCTGTCTGATAGGCTGAGCCTCCCCCACATCAATGTCATGTTCAATCAGGGTCGTACAAGTTGGTGTGTCAGAAAACAAACAAGAAAATTCAGAAATTAACATTTTCAACTCATCCCGTTGTTGAACATCTAAATGACCCAACAGATCGTCCAGCTTTGCTAATGTCTCAGAATTGTTCAAGCGAGCCCGTAGGACTGCGTCGTCGGGGCTACGCACATCATCCTCCGCTGCCACCGGAGCTGCCTCTGGTACGCCCTGCGCAACGACAAAACCCACAGACTTCTGCTCAGCACCAGTACTCACCACCTTTGAGGAGTAATAAGGCTTGAGAAGGTTAACATGACAGAGCTGTGTAGACCTTCTACGCTCAGGTGTAGCGACTACATAGTTCCTTTCAGAAATCTTACGCGTGACAGTGTATGGACCGGAATATTTAGCCCCGAAAGGTGAACCAGGGATGGGTAAAAGCGCGATAACCTGATCGCCCGGGCTAAACGTTCTTACTTCTGTCTTTTGGTCATACTGACGTTTCATTTTCTTTTGTGCTTCAGTCAAATTATCACTTGCCATTCCCCAAGCTAAAAACAGTCTGCGGCGAAACCCTTGAACATAATCAGCCAAACCACAGAGTGGCTCCGATATGTCCAAATCACTGCTCAACACAGACAGGGACGTGCGTACCTCGTGGCCAAAAACTAACTCATTTGGGCTAAACCCAGTGCTTTCCTGCACAACCGCACGAGCCGCCAACAGTAGCCACGGAAGACCATCCTCCCACTCCCTCTTCATCTCCACGCAATAAGCGCGGAGCAGAGACTTGAGAGTAGCGTGAAAACGTTCAAGAGCACCCTGGCTCTGTGCATGGTACGCACTACTCATGTTATGTTGAATGTGTAACTGTTTCAGGGCTGCAGCAAATGTTCTTGACGTAAAATTCGAACCACGATCACTTTGGATGATTTTCGGAATGCCAAAGATTGACATGAACTGGGTCAAACACTTGACTACAGATCTCGTAGTAATCGACCTTAAGGCATAGGCAGCAGGATAACGAGTAGCCTGGCACATTAACGTGAACATATAAACATTGCCAGATTTCGATTGGGGTAAGGGTCCTACACAGTCAATAATTAGATGTTCAAAAGGGGTGCCTACTGACGAGATGGGTTGTAGAGGTGCAGGTTTAATAACTGTGTTCGGTTTACCAGCAATCTGACAAACGTGGCAAGATTTAACAAACTTCGCTACATCCCTCCTTACCCTCGGCCAATAGAACTGCCGCAACAAGTGACTATAGGTTTTCTTTACCCCGAAATGACCAGACACTCCCCCGTGTGCCGTTTGCAATGCCACAGCACGAAATTTCTCAGGCATCACAAGCTGCAGAACTCCAGCTGCCGCATCATTGTCAGCACAAGGCCTACGAAACAACAGACCATTTTGCACACAATAACCATGATCAGAATTACTATCATCCAAAGCCAAAGAAAAATATTTCTTCAGACTATCATCATTTCCCTGAGCCTCAATAACCTCAGCACACGACAACGGTTCAGGAATTTCGGGAATAAATAATCTAGCAACCGTGTTTCGAGAGATATCAGAAGGAGCCGCATTTTGCACACGGGCCATTGCCCGAGTCACTGCGCAAGCTGTGAAAACCTCTGGAAAATCTCTCAAACAACCATCCGTCCGTGCAGACGATGTAGCCTCCTTCACCACAGGCAAAGGTGACTTTTGCACAGGAAAAACACAATCCCGACCAATATTATTTCCAATAATTATGTCAATGCCATCCATGGGTAACGATGGACGCACGGCAATGGTTATGTCACCATCCACAAAGCCCGAGAATAATTGAATACGGTGCAGTGGCACTGGAAAAGACTGAAGCCCAATTCCCCGAATTAAAACAACACTCCCAGTATCTGAAATGGATGAGAAGGGTAGTGCTGATTGATGGATGAAACTCTCCGACGCCCCGGTGTCCCGCAATATCTTTACCGGAACCCTGAGAGTGTCTCCAACCATGGACACAAAGCCCTCGGTGATAAACGGAGCATAGTCCGATACTTCCGTCACCCCAGGTTCATCACCAGGGATTTGCGCGTTTGCTACCTCACAGCTCCCAGACTCAATAGCCTTCAACTGAGGAACATCCGACCTCACATCTCTCACATGCGTGGTCGAAATCGAGGAGACACAGGCCACCTCTTTGACACTGCTCTCTTTACTACTTGTACGAGCCTTCAAGACTGGACATGCCCTTTTCCAGTGGCCTACTTCAAAACAATAATGACAAGTATTGCCATCCGTCTCTGGCGTTTTATTGGGGGGCGCAGGGTCAAACCTCATAGGACCGGGTCTTACAGAAGGACCCGCATTAACAAAACCAGGGCGATACTCTTTGCGCTCAAAACGCGGAGAAAACAGCCGCACATGACTTCTGTGAGTTAACACGTAACCATCTGCAAGGACCGCAGCCTTTCCTGCCGTCTTCACCTCATGCTCATTTAAATATGTGACAAGTCGTTCGGGCAAGACGTCTTTAAACTGCTCCAGAACAAGTAGATCACACAAACCATCAAAGGTACTGACCCCCTCTGATATGAGCCAGCGATGGAAAAAACTAGCTAAGTCTCTTGCCAGCTCAGCATGGGTTTGCCTATCAGACTTTCTGCAGTTGCGAAAACGTTGCCTATATGCCTCAGGAATAAGCTCGTAAGACTTTAACACCGCGTCTTTAACTAATGGATAGCTCTTTCTATCAGCCGAAGACAACGCCACAAATGCCTCCTGCCCACGGCCAATCAGTACAGCTTGTAATAGCAAAGTCTTGTCGCTATCGTCCCACTTCTGAGCATCAGCAACATTTTCGAACAGAGAAAAAAAAATATCTGGATCGCGCTCGTTAAATTTGGGAATAAACTTAACCATGCTGGCTAAACTCGATTGCGGAGCAGAGTTCCCAGTAGTTTTACCCTCATCCACCAACCGTAGTCTAGTGCGTTCTAGCTCACGGGCCTGTGTTTGTTCATGCTCAACATGTTTAAATTTCTCCAACTCCAACACGCGATCTTTTTCTTTCTCTACAGCTGCAAGTTTCTGACGTTCAAGCTCCTGTGCAATTTCCCATTTCCTGTGCTCTCTCTCACGCCCCGATTCTAATTCGTTTTGATTCAACTGCATCTGCAGAAGTTCTTTTTGTTGCTCAAAAGTCAATAGACCTACTGACGTTTTGGACACAGGCGCAGTTGGGACAACAAACCCTGGTTGACTAGACCCCGCAACACCACTCGGCCCCGCTACACCACCCGGCAGCACCTTTAATTCCTTTAAACGGTCACAAATGAACTGAACCAATTGTTCTTTCTTTGTCGATTTCGACACAGTTAATTCAATTGAATGATGACTGGCAACATTAATTAATTGTTCCTTTGTGAGTGCAGCCAACAGGCTCTCCGAAGGAGCAGCCAGAAAATCATCATAAGCACTCATTCTGCAATATGCGTGATCAATCAACAACGACCCAAACCACACAACTAAATACTATCCTACCGATTACATTTATCCAACCATACCAGGGTAAATCAGCAAAGTGCAACACAGCTTACGCAGCAAAACAGGTCGATCATTGAGCATTCCCCCTAAACATTTGCCCCCCGCTATACTGACCTATCTTCACACTGTTTCCGAGGACCAGGATCATCTACTCACCAAATGCTGCTGAAGTCGTACCGTCCCGACAAAAGCCAATGCAGCCGGTTCTTCACAGCGGTGCCCTGGCCCAGAAACAGTGGCACAGCAGCCTAATAAACCCAGCGCGGAAGCGCTCTAAACCGGGGATGATGTAGCTCCACAAGACCAACGCTCCGCTACGAAAACCGAAATCGCACTTCGTAAAAAACAGAAAATGGCCGGAAAAATATCATCCAATACTCCCAAAGCTCCCTTTTTTCAAACAAAGACTTTTTAACTAACCAAAATCAGTGTAGGACTCCCCCAAAACCAATACTAGCGAAACGCCGGTAGGCCCGAACTACTAGGCACACTACCAAGCCTACGCCCACTCCCATTCACAAAAAGCGCCGATTACGTAGCTCTACACACCTAACCAGGAATTAAGGTAGACTACTTCCAATTCCACGGGAACAAATGGCCGGAGAGCCCCCACATGTCACAACTACCTGACTCAGGGCAGGAATGACATAGGGGAGTCCACACCGATAATATGTCTCAAACAATAATTTATTAAATAAATACTAACGGTTAAGTTATCAGTCATGTTTAAGTCAAATCATGAGTGTGGTGTACGTCAGCAATGTAGAGCAGTGTAAAAGCAGAGGTGCGAGAAGAGGTGAAAACGGGCTGCCGCCAGCCCCTCAATGTCCAAAGGCCAGAGCAGCAACCAAGAGGCCGAGCCACCGCGGAGGAACTGCTTTTAATCTTCCTCCAATCAGCAACCCAGTAAGCGTCAGGCTAACCCAAAACGGCTCCCCCTGCAGACCAGTAGGAAGAGAAACAGAAAACCATAACAAACAAGCCAGGTAGAGTGAGGCAGACCCAGCATGGACAAGCCGGGCGTGACAATTAATACACAGGATTAGATGTTAAAATAACCTTGTGCCAAAATCCAAGGCAAAAACATATTAAGAAGCCCCTGTCCAAAATTAACTTAAAGAAGCAGGCTAACCACCAATCTGTCAACCAATGGTCACAAACACAAGACAAATGGCAACTCCCACAGCAGTATACGATATACAGCATGTCATTGGAGTTATCAAGTGGGCACCCTCATTCACCAATGTTTCGTTAAGTTAGGCCCACGACACTCATGAAGGCTTAACAGTGAAACCAGCGTCCTGGAGACACTCCCCTCCATGCTGCCACCATACTACCACATTGCAACAAACCAGCTAGTTTAGCTTGCACTACATGCTACCACCACATGCTACCTCCATACTACCACATTGCAACAAACCAGCTAGCTTATCTTAGCTTGCGCCATACATGCTACCACCCCGTCACAAAATATCCAAATACTCTTTACTAACCTAGGCATGGTCTAGGTTGGTTAGGTTGGCTTATCCCTTTGAGTGTGGACTGAGTGTCTCAAACACAGAACAAATAAGCCAGCTAGCTTACCTTACCCCAGGAAGGACAGCTTCTCCTCACCCACAACCATTCACTTGCTCGTTCTGCTGCAAAAGACATGCTACTAACCACTTGCCTTAGACTTCGTCCACGAATGCCCAACTCAGACAGCAAGCCAATAGCAGATCTGGCCACAAACCCTCGTGCACCAATTTCAATAGGCCTTAATCTCACGCTCCAACCTCGCTAGGCTGCCTCCTCTGCTATTTCAGTGTATTTTGCTCTCTTTAACTCATTGGCTCCATTTACCAAAGAGCCGGTTTTACACCTGGCCTTCGTGGAACGAGGTTGACCCCCCTGACGTACAAAGTTAATTTGCTTAAAGGTATACTATGCAACGTTTTTCAGTTAAAGGAGTCATAGAACGCATTTTTTGACCATTACAAATTGATCTTTGAGCCTAAATAATGTCATATGTAAATTTGTGGGGCTGAAAACGCCCCAGGAGCACTGCTAGATTGCCTAATACAAGGTCATAAATAAGCCTTGCAATGAAACAGTTTGTTTTTCCCGCCCACTCAGCAAGTTCATGAATATTCAAATGAGATGCGCGCTGATTGGTCTATTGGCCGATATGTCCTGAAAGTTGATTGGCTCAATCCACCGGTCTGAAGCTAGAGCAAAGTGAAACTACGTTTACTGCTGGTAAATAAAGCCAAAGTCTTTGATAAAGCTATCAACAATGGATTTAAATAAGGAATACAGCCGTACATGTATAAACCGAGTCAGAAGAAGGTTCTGACGAAGATGAAGTGCAGCAGATTCCCCAACAGAATGAATGTGTTAGATTGGTAAGTTTTATCAGTACATTTCTTAGTATAGTAACTCTCCAAAGTTAGCTGTAATAACGCTAGCATTACAACGTCTCTGCCATAGACCACATATCTAGATACTAGCATCGTAAGAGCAGTTTAACAAGAATTATTAATCGAAGGTATGCAAATGAGAGGGGCCGAGGGGTGTATCTAAAGGGGGATGGGCGCCTATTACGTGTTATCTGAGCTCTGTTCAGATTGGAGCATTTCAACACGGCTGTTTCTATTTCCCAATTTGCATACGAAAGCAGGCGGGGGACGCGGTAAAGTCTTTGGTGTTGTCCTTTGGACACTGCTCGCAGCCTAAATTCAACAGTAACAAGGTGAATGTGGTTTTGAATTCTAGGACTCCTTTAATCAATTCGTTCCATACTGTTATATATGATTAAATGAGTCATTACCGGTCGAACAGTGTATTTTTTGGCCGCTCTAGTGGTCTGTAGCGGTAGAACCACACTTGCAACTTCAGGAGACACCAGGCACGCACCCATGCTCTACTCCAGGAAGTGTCATGTAAAGTTTCATGAAAAGGCACGGCAGACTGACCGATTGAGAAGTTCTGTCAAATATACACGCTAAAGCTGTAGGGGAAGCTCTGCAGAGAAATATGAAAGCATAAAACGAGCGAAAATGTAAAGTGAAAGCAAAACCGGCGATGAAATCGCTAATCCTGCATAGTATACCTTTAACATCTTTACTTGCTACTAATGAATTAACTTCTCTCCGCTTATCCTCAATTTCTGCTGCTAAGCATTTCAGTACTTGGTTGTGACGCCATGTATAGTGCCCCTGGGTGAGACTTACCTTGCACCCTGATAGGATATGGTGGAGGCTGCCCACACATGAACAAAGTGTACATTTATCATCCTCACCAAACCATTGACTTAAGTTCTTGGGAGATGGGAGCACATCATATGTAGCACCTAGCATAAATCTAATCCTGCCAGCTTCCATGCCCCATAGATCTTTCCATCTAATCTGCTTTTTTTCCACCTCTTCCCAGTTTACCCACTACCCTTGTCTTGCCTGCGATACTGCCTTGGTACATATAACAGTCTCCTCCTGCCTATGCATTTCCTCCACTACCATTTTCCTCCTTTCTCTTGCAGAAGCCTTGCTCCACAAAGGTTTACTTACTGTATGTCTAAACCTAGACCCCCCCGCCCATGCTGCACATGACCCATTATGTCTCTATGCCTCAATGCTGATTGAGCTTGCTTAGCTGCCTGCTCTGGGTTCCACTTCCTCCCTGCCTTAACTGTAGGTGCAACTTTCCTCACCACTGGGTCCTTAGACTGAGTAAGAGTCATTTCCAATCTAGCCTTAGCACACTTAAATTCTTCTGTCAGACTAGATATTGGCAACTCTACAATGCCCTTCCCGTACAAGGCAACACTGCTTAAGCAGCGAGGCACTCCGAGCCATTTTCTGACAAAGGAGTTCATCATTTTTTCTAACCTTTCAACCTTTGACAGATGAACTTCATAGACTGTCAATGGCCACATTAGCCGGGGCAATAAACCAAACTGCAGACACCACAACTTAAGCTTACCTGGCAGTCCTGACTTGTCAATTTTTGTAATACCTTGCCTAGTGTCCTGTCTTAATTCTTCAACCTGTACCATATCATTAAGGCTTGCATCATACCACCTTCCCAAACTCTTCACTGGCTTATCCATAACTGTGGTGGGCATCACCTCCTTATCTATAACAAACTTCTTATCTACTACCTTCCCTTTGACAATTGAGAGACTCCTAGACTTACTAGGCTTCACCTTCATTCTAGCCCACTGCAGATTGCTATTTAGCTTATCCAATAACCTGTTGGTGCATGGGACGGTAGACGTCATAGTTGTCATGTCGTCCATGAAAGCCCTAACTGGGGGAGGCGTAGCCCTCCCTGCAATCTCTCCCCACCCACTACCCATTTTGATGCCCTACTAATGACCTCCATTGCCATTGTAAAAGCAAGTGGGGAAATGGTACATCCCGCCATAATTCCTATCTCAAGCTGCTGCCACCCTGTAGTGTACTCAGATGTAGTAAAACATAGTTGAATATCCAGAAAGTATGCTTTCACTAGGCTTTTAATGCTACCTGGGATTCTAAAGTAGTCAAAGGCCTCCCACAACAGACTATGCGGTACTGATCCAAAAGCATTATCCAAGAACACAACATGCAGGTCTCTCTCTCTCACGCTTCGCTAACTGAATGTGGTGCCAAATCATGCTGGTATGCTCTAAGCACCCCTAGAAGCCAGGGATTCCAGCCTTTTGCACCGAGGTATCAATTAGCTTATTCCTTTCAAGATAACTTGTCAGCCTACGTGCCACAACACTAAAGAAAACCTTCCCTTCAACATTCAGTAAGCTAATTGGTCTAAATTGATTAATCTCCACTGCATCCTTTTCTTTGGGAATAAATATTCCCCCAGCCCTACACCAAGCCTTAGGAATACACTGCTTTTTCCAAACTACTTTCATTAATTGCCATAGAAATCTCAAAACACCTGGTGCACTCTTATACAGCCGGTAGGGCACTCCATTAGGTCCCGGAGCTGAAGAGGCCCTTGCATGCTTAATCACTTCTTTCACCTCCTTCCACCTTGGTGGACTGTCATCACACTGGCTACTTAAATCACCAATAGGTGGGATATCAGCGGGAAGCACCATCTCTCTGAACCTCTCCCTGTCTTTGTACACCCCCTCTAAGTACTCCTGAAGTTTCTGCTTAGGTTCCAAAAGGCTACCACTTTTCTGCATTACAAATAATGACTTAACAAATTTAAATGGGTCTTTATAGAATGCTAGACGAGCTCGTGATTTCTTTTTCCTGTTCTTCCGCCAACCGCCCCCTCACATCTGCCTGTAGACAGTCAATACCTTCCTTCTCAACAACTGTAGCTTTTCTCCACTGCTTCTTAAGCTGCCTCCTCTCCAAATGAGTTTATCTATCTCTTTCTGGCACCTAGATTTGACTACCTCCTGTTGCCGTTTTGCCCTTTTCTCAATAATCCCAAATCTTTCCTTACCATAGCTGTAGATAATGTCTCCCATTTTCTCTAATTTACTTTCAGCTGTCCCCTTAAGCTGCCCCAGGATGCTAACAAGATCACTATTAACATCTTCCCATAGTCTACCTTCTGCTGCACCTGGCCACCTAACCCCAAGTCTATGACCATTAATCTTCTCCCTCCTTGGCTGCCTGGTCTCTCTTTCTGCCTCAGTGCTCAAACCTTCCTCAACAACAGGGGTGCTGATGTCCTGCGAACTGTGGGTTACTTTCTGTCACTGAACTTCAACCGACTGACTTGATACACTTCTTAAGAAGTAACTATCAATGCGGGGACCCTGTGTTCCCTCTACCAAGCACTTCTTTTTCCCTTGATGGATTTTCAGGCCCTGTAGACTTGTAACCTTTCAGTCTCCTGGGAATCCTTGATGGAAATTTGGCTCACACACAAAAAAAATGTGTGATGGCGTTGACTGACACATGTTATGTTGTGATGGTATTGACTGACACATGGTTTGTTGTGATGGTGTTGACTGACACATGTTATTTTGTATTTACCTCCGCCAAGGAGGTATATGTTTCGGGGACCGGCGTTTGTTTGTCTGTCTGTTTGTTTGTCTGTCTGTCTGTTTGTTAGCAAGATAACTCAAAAAGTCATGGATGGATTTCGATGAGATTTTCAGGGAAGGTCAGACATGACCCAAGGAAGAAACGATTACATTTTGGGAGTGATCCGTAATTCCGTCGGGATTTCAGAGCCGTCTGTGTTTCGCTTAGGGGTGTAATGGCATGGTATGGCCACGTGGTGGCGATCTGAATAGTTTAGGTATGTATGACAACCTAGGAAGAACAATGCAGGCGGAGGTAGCTGTGCTCTCGGAGTGCTCTTCTAGTGTTGTGATGGTATTGATTGACACATGTTATGTTGTGATGGTATTGACTGACACATGTTATGTTGTGATGGTGTTGACAGTTGCCTTTTTTCCACAGTAGCTGCACTCTAATGACCAGAGACTCCACCCAGCACTTTTCTGCTATCGCCTCTCTACAAACATCAGGGTTCTCCTTAAGGAACTTTTCTGGTACAGGTAAGAACAGGGTTCTCCCTGAGGAACTGTTCTGGTACAGGTAAGAACAGTTTGTTGTAAATTGACCCAAAGGCACCATAGTTTTATTAGTCTGGACAAAAGCACATCAGTACAAATACAATGAATCCTCTGTAGCTCTTGGGTCCGTGTATGATTCATTCATTTGTTTTTCCATTTAAAACAATAAAGAAACAATAAAGAAACCAAATCTATGTCTGCTTCTAAAACCAAAATGAAAAACACAGATTTTTCAGTAATTTTTTTTTCATTTTCCGATATTTACTCAAAATGAAAATTGACAAATCATATACCAAGACGAGCTCTCACATTCCTTCAAAGGTTTTGTTAACTTACAAGTGGCATGACCTGGAAGTCACCATGTTCCTCAAATAGAAAGCATAGCCTACAATATAAATTCACCTTTATTTTTGGGAGTCAGTTACTGTTTACCGATCCAGTGTTGTTAAATAACTCCACACGTAGACTACAGGTATGCAATAGACTTGATCTATTGTGCTGTACTGTTACATCTGTGTTAACATGCCTATGGTCTAGATCTACAGTATAGTGTTATATAAGGACATAATATAAGTGTAAAACACAAGAGACAGAGCTGAGCTAGACTAGGCACTATCACACACACACCAGACTTGATGGCTATTAATGAACAACAATACGAGGGCTGAGAACCAAAGGGGCGTAAGTGACATTTCACCAACTTTACAGGAGAGCCAAAACAAATTGAACTGCTTCTATATGTTCACAGTTAAAGACCTTTAGTTTTTGTTCAATAACGTTATATTTATAAATATTTTACTTCTATAATTTTGTCAGTTACAGTAAAAAGAGCTCATCAAGAGCTTTCAGGTGATGCCAAAATGTCACTTATGCCCCTTTGGTTCTCAGCCCTTTAATATTTAGTCGGCTCTTAAAGAGAAACTACAGTATGCAGGATTGGCGATTTCATCTCCGGTTTCGGTTTTCGTTTTCGCTCGTTTTATGCTTGCATATTTCTCTGCAGAGCTTCCCCTACAGCTTTAGCGTGTATATTTATACATATATAGGCTATATATATATTTATACATTGCAAGCGTGGTTCTTCTGGTTCCTTACACGTTTCAGACTTCCAGATGTAAACAAGGAGCGATCGCCTCCTAGACAAGTTGCAAGGTTACAATAGCGGATAGGGACACTGGGGGCGGGAGGAAATATTACTGTTTTCGATAAAACTGGTCAGTCAAGCAAAACAATGATTTCTAAGCGATTTTATGACTATGAAAAAGTTGCATAGGGTCTCTTTAATCTGTCTTTTATGGGTAAACCCAACAGTGAAATTCACCTTTTAATCTGACAAGTGTAGAAACAAGAAGTCTACAGTTACAGATAAGTACAGTATGTGTGTGTGTGTGTGTGCCAAAAGTATTCACTCACCTGTCTTGACTCACAAATGAACTTTAGTTACATCCCATCCTTAATCCATAGGGTTTATGATGACGTCGGTCCACCCTTTATGGGATTATTATTTGAATGTTTAACACTCTGCAAAGCGCCATGAGACATGTGTAATGTTTTGGCGCTCCATAAGTGAAATTAAATTGAAATTGAAATTGAAATTATTTATGGGATTTATTGACCATTCTTTCAGAAGCACATTTGTGAGGTCACACACTGATGTTGGACGATGAGACTGGCTCTCAGTATCCACTCTAATTCATCCCAAAGGTGTTCTATTGGGTTGAGGTCAGGACTCTGTCATCCATGCCTTTAACTCTGTCATCCTTGCCTTTATGGACCTTGCTTTGTGCACTGGTGCACAGTCATGTTGGAACAGGAAGAAGTCATCCCCGAGATGGGCTTGGTCAGAGCGGTAGATAAAACAGAGTGGCGACACTCCCATAGACCTCCATAGGAAAAAATGGCAGCGCTTTTTCCAAGTTATTTCCTCGTTATGGGGCTTTTGGAACTGTTTACAGCCAATCTCTTGGTCAGTAGTCAATGAGTTAATTGATTACACCTTCCAGCATCAGAAGTACATCCCACCCTCCTGCGATTCAGCCATTCAGCACAGTTTTTTTTGGAACTGTTGATCGTGGCGGCAACATCAAAGAGTGTCGCAACTCTCTCTATCTATGGCTCTGGGCTTGGATCCTTAGGTCCAGTGAAAGGAACTCTGAATACTTCAGCATTAACCAAGAAATTTTGGACAATTCCATGCTCCCAACTTTGTGGGAAGTTTGGGGATGGCCACTTCCTGTTCCAACATGACTGTGCACCAGTGCACAAAGCAAGGTCCATAAAGGCAAGGATGACAGAGTTTGGTATGGATGAACTTCACTGGCCTGCATAAAGTCCTGACCTCAATCCAATAGAACACCATTGGGATGAATTAGTGGATACTGAGAGCCAATCGCCTTGTCCAACATCAGTGTGTGACCTCACAAATGCGCTTCTGAAAGAATGGTAAAAAAAAAACCAGAAACACACTCCTAAACCTTGTGGAAAGTCTTCTCAGAAGAGCAGCAAAGGGTGGACTGACGTCATCATAAACCCTGTGGATGGAATGTGACCGAAGTTCATATGTGAGGTCAGTGAGGTGAGTGAATACATTTGGCAATATAGTGTATATATATGTGTGCATATGTGTATGTGTGTGTGTGTGTGTGTAGTCATCTCTCCCAATAGGACCTACACCCTGGTGCAGGAGTCTGTTAGCTGGGAGGAAGCTCAGCGTCACTGCAGTCTGATCCACTCTGACCTCGCCGTCATCCAGTCCAGAGAGCAGCTGCAGAACACCCTACAGGCACTGGGGGGCGCCACAGAGAGACCATGGATCGGACTTCACCGAGAGGACCCAAGCAAAGCCTGGAGATGGGTGGACATGTTTTATAACTGGATTAGTGAAGCACATGGTGAAACATATGGGTGTGTCTTCTACTATTCAGGAAAGTGGCACACAACAAAAACAGAATGTGATACAAAACATTCCTCCATGTGCCAGTATGGTGAGTGAGACGCTGCCACTTTTGCTGTTTGTGTTGTGTGGAGACAGCAGAGAGTGGAGCAGTATGGGAGTGTGTGTGTGTGTGTACAGTATCTGAGTGTGGGTGTGTGTGTGTGTGTGTGTGTGTGTGTGTGTGTGTTTGTACAGTATGTGTATGTGTACAGTTACAGAATATGAGTGTGTACAGTATCTGAGTGTGGGTGTGTGTGTGTGTGTGTTTGTACAGTATGTGTGTGTGTACAGTTACAGAATATGAGTGTGTACAGTATGTGAGTGTGTACAGAGTGTGAGGCTACATCCACATGAATTCATATTCAGCTCCATATCAACAACACAAATCACACATGATTTTGTATTCAGCTGCAGATGTGTGTCCATACCGTACCCCAACACATACTGTATCACATGACCCATTCACACAGATCACGTGACCCATTCACACAAATCACTTGGCCATTCATGCTCGACAGTGGCATTCTAAAACACTGAATTTAAATGCACAACAGCTGCTGCCAAAGACATCATACTAGACCATGTCAGTGTTGTCAGAGCAGAGGGTGTTTTTTTTTTTTTTTTTTTTTTTTAAGATTATTTTTTGGGCTTTTTATGCCTTTATTTGGACAGGACAGTAGAGAGAATGACAGGAAGTGAGTGGGAGAGAGTCGGGGTGGGATCTGGAAAGGACCACGGGGCGGGAATCGAACCCGGGTCGCCAGCGTACGGTGCAGGTGCCCCAGCCAGTTGCGCCACTGCCGGGGCCAGAGCAGAGGGTGTTTTAAACTAACCAACATTGTGTCCAGCATGACTTGAGGGGCTCAAACAGAGCAGAGTGATGGGGATGACAGGAGGAATTGGGACGAGAGTGTCGTGTTGTGCAGTGCAGTGTTGTATCTTTATATTGGGATGGTCTGCGGGCCTTGTCTGCGCTTGCCCTGTCGTGTGCTTTGTGTTTCCTGTAGGGAATACACAATAGTGTGAGCATGCAAGCATGCCTCTTAGTGCATGAGTGTGTGTGTGTGTCTGTGTGTGTGAGTAATTGCTAGTGTGAGTGTTAGTGTGTGTGTGTGTGTGTAAGTGAGTGATGTGGTGTAAGTGTTGAGGTGTGTGTGTTCTTGTCTCCAGTGTACAGTGACTCTGGGAGGAGTGTGAAGGTGTTCCAGTACGTGGAGAAGAGGATGATCTTGGCTGATGCTGAAGAGACGTGCAGGGAGACGGGGGGAGATCTGGCCAGCATCCTGAACCAGGAGGAGCAGACGGCCTTCACTGCAGTGGCAGAGGCTGCGGGGGCGGGGCAAGGAAGAAGCATCTGGATTGGCCTGAGGAGGAGTGACCGCACACACCCGTGGGTGTGGTCTAGTGTGGACCTCCCCATGAGCTCAGCTGGAGACGCGACACAGAACTCAAATGGAAATGGTCAGAAAAACTGCGCTGTGCTGCAGAAGAATGCTGTACATGGGAACTGGAAACCTGAGAAATGTACAGACAAACACACACACTTCCTCTGCTCCCGGGGTGAGCATATGTTCTTTCTCTCTCACTCTATCTCTCTCATTCACACACACACTGCAAACATGCACATACACACACACACACACACACACACACACACACACACACACACACACACACACACACACACACACACACACACACACACACACACACACACACACACAGTCTCACACAGAATGGATGAATTGAGTATTGTGCTGTGTTCTCTGATGTTAAAATAGTATATATCTTTGATATATATCAACTTTGATTCATAAAAATGAACTTGATTGCAATTTTACAAGGCCAGTTAAAACCTTATATTTAGGCTGGATATTGAAATGGTCCTCTTTGGCAACCCCAATTGAACCTCAATGGCTTAACTATATTTGACATCACAAGTAGGCCTCTCCAAATTCATCAAAACCAAGACAAGAGTGGTTTCCATTCTATGTCACCTTTAAAGATGCAGGACCCAGTGTTGGAGTGCCAAAAACCACATTAGCTCAGCTACAAAATGTGACTCTCCACGGCAAAACCAGTCGCTTGTCGCAACAGACGTTTCTGAGAAAAATGACCATTTATGTCACTTGTGCTAAAATCGTGAATTTTTTTTTGTGTGTGTTTTGAAACAGTGGGAGGTCTACACTGTACGGCCGTGAATACATTTCGCCGAAAAACTGACCTTTTCTAGTCTAAAAACGTGAGTTTCTGGAGGTGAGAAAGTTAGAGGAAGCAGGAAGTTAGAGACGTCTCGTTTTGGCCGCTCTATTCCAATATTTACGGTAAATGCACTCATTGACAACCACCGAGTCATCCGCGTGCTGTGTCGTTGCTACGAGTGCCGTAAATCTTGTAATAGCGGCGACCTTACAAAGCGTTCGTGAGTGTTGACCCGACGGTTAACTTCAGAGGCAGATTTCTCCGTTTTTCTCTTGGCGTGACAGGAAGAACTCAACTCCTTTGAATGTTTATATTTCAGTAGTATGACGTTCAATTCATTAGATATTGGTATCGTTTTGAAGGTTGATTATGCCCTTTCCTGAAAACGTAATAACTGTGATTTTGAAAATTTGGACAATGTGACTGATTTCGCCGTGGAAGGTCACAAATCCCATCCCCTTCATTTATACACTAGCTCAGCTACAAATCCCATCCCCTTAATTTATACATTAGCTCAGCTACAAATCCCATCCCCTTCATTTATACATTAGCTCAGTCAGCTACAAATCCAATCCCCTTCATTTAGAAACTGTAACCTGGAGGTGGTTGACATTTTGTCCCACGGCTCAACACACATTCAACCTCTTCCCAACTCGGCAACCAGTGCACCTAGGAAGCACTTTTAAAAGGATATTCCGCCATTTGTGGAAATACACTCATTTTCCACCTTCCCTCGAGCAAAACAATCGATATTTACCTTGTTCCCGTTCATCCAAAGTGACTAATATTTCTGGTAATTTTCCCATTTAAAACGTGTGTCCTCTCAAGTTAGAAAGTGCAATAAGACCAACTGAAAATGAACCCTGGCGTTTTTCTAGGCTGATTTGACATGTAACATGGATTGACATTCTCATCTGGCGTAATAATCAAGGCAACTTGCAGCTACTGGCACTACTACTGCTTGATGTCTATGGGGACTATTTTCAGATGCTGCGTACGATATCACTGCGCCTATGGTACGTTTGCAAGTTGCCTTGATTATTACGCCAGATGAGAGTGTAGTTCCATGTCAAATCAGCCTAGAAAAACGCCAGGTTTCATTTTCAGTTGGTCTTATTTCTTTCCCTTCCCCACTGATCTATAAAGAATACTCTTCCCGTACCCGTCCCGTACTCTTCCCGTACCTGTCCCATACCCTTCCCGTACTCTTAAAGGGATATTCCGCCATTTTTGGAAATACGCTCATTTCCACCTCCCCTCGAGCAAAACAATCGATATTTACCTTGTTCCCGTTCATCCAGCCATTCTGTGAGTCTGGCAATACAACTTTTAGCTTCAGCCTAGCATAGATCACTGAATCGGATTAGACCATTAGCTTCTCGCCTGCTAGCTTCATGTTTAAAAGTGACTAAGATTTCTGATAATATGACGTCAATTTCCTTCTCCCTTCAAGCGCATCCGAAATGTAGTGCTGTTTTAACCCCTAACCCTTCAATGCGAGTGTTCTCCGCACCCACGAGTGGACTTGAAAAGGTGGTTCACTCGCTAACCGAGTCGAAGTGAGTAGGGACTCCGTTTCGGAAAGGGCCAATGTGTCTGCCACCATGTTGTCTGTCCCCTTGATGTGGTGGGTCTCTAGAAAATAGGACTGCGGGATAAGAGACTACTTTATTAATCTCTGGTTATGACAATGTAAAGAATTAAGAAATGTGAGTGGATTATGGTCTGTGAGAACCATCACAGGAGTACTCCCACCAGCATATACATCAAAGTCAGAATCAGTGCCAAAGTCTCCTTCTCTACAATAGAATAATTACATTGATAAGACCACCAAAAGCAACCAGAAGCTGGTGATTCCTCTCCATCACCATGGATACACTCCCGAGACCGATGCTCTGACTTGGCACAGACACTTACGATACAGACTTGACAAGGACTGAAGTAGAGACAGGGTTTAAATACACAGAACTTAACACGACTAACAAGACACAGGTGAAAGGAACAATGCAATAATCAGGGAACAAGGCTCAGGTGAGGGATCGGGTCAAGGAACAAAAGCACAACAAGGGTAGACAAGGGCTGTGTCTGAAACATCAGTACGCACGCTGGGCAGTGTGCATTTTCCGGAAGTTACGTCAGAATTGACTGTCCGAAAGTCAAGCACTCTCACTAGTTGGGTACTTCGTTTGGCGTGATTTCCAAGCGTGCATCGATGCATCTTTTTTGCCCTCAGATATCCCATAATCCATTGCGCAGCGCAGGTCAAGCTCCACATGTCATGCAAATCGTCAACACACCCCCCTCCCCGAGTCAGGTGACGCCAACTAGTTAGTGCTGTCCAAATGTAGGTAGGGAGGCATACTGAGGAGCAAGCTAACTAAGACGCTAGTGGAAAGAAGGTACTATCCAGCGTGCACGACTTCTGGACACAGCCATCGACATGACAACAGGAAACAGGAACACAACAGGAAGTGACATGAGAAGGACTGACATGGCAAACCAGGGGGTCAGGATTTGACTGATTAGCTTCGCCGATTAGCAAGGCACTTCCTTGTCGCCATTTTCCAGAAATACATCATGTCTGGTGCTGTTTTCCCTGCGTTTTCCTCATGCTGATTGGTGGCTGTTCCACTCTCAGCTCATGCACGACCTTAGTGTGGGCACGAGCTCTCCTTCTGTACCTTACGTCAATCCGTAACCTGGTACTTAATTGGCTAAGTAAAACGGCACCGGAAACAAGCCCCTTGAAACGCCATGTTGAAGCCTGTTCAATCCTGTTCAATCGTTCAATTTTGGCAATTTTCACTAGCTTAGCATTCCCATTGAAATGAATGGGGGCGGGACTTGTTCACTTTCTCCAGTACTTATAATACCTCCATGTGGCAAACACAAGAAATACAATCAATACAGGAAACAATAAATACATGGCCAGGACCTAAAGATCCTGGGCTGGATCCTGACAATAGCTAGAGATTGCCATGGTGCTTTTTTCAGTAGGCCTATTAGCCTGTTTGATGCTCATTGAGCTAAAATTGTCAAATGATGATTTTTTATTCCTGTTTTAGCATGGTATCAAATTAGTGGTGGGCAGTTATCGGCGTTAACGTGCTGCGATAACGGGCAACTCAAAAATATCGGCGTTAATCTATTCTCAAAGTTGGGCTGGGAGCTGGGTCTATAGCCTAGGCTACGCTTTGTTCACTTTTACCTTGATATTTTAGCGCATATTAAAATTCTTACAGTTTATTCAAAGTCACTCTTGCATGAGTTGACTGATAATCTCAATAGCAATGTTTTCCAACTCCAAAACTCGAAAGGAGAAAAAGTGTTAGCCCACATAGAAATTTACAGTAAACACACGTGGGGAAACTGAACAGTCCAACCAGTAAACTATGATAAAACTAGCCAACTATGCTAGCCTACTTTGTTTACATTTTGAGGCTTCAAGCAGACAGCTGAATTAAAGAGGCGGAGTTGTAATATGAATAGTAGGCTACAATCTGCATAAAGTGTGCTGTCATGAATATCAGAAATGTCAGCATGTAGAGTAGGCCTATATATAAAGAATATATTCTTTTATTGTGTTTCAAGCTTTTTCTATGGCTTTTTGTTGTTAAAAAATCATTATATGGAAGGACAGCGATAAAAAGGTGACCTTTTAGCGTTAAAGGTGATGCAATGAAAAATGTGGGTGCACCTAAATTTTGTGCTGGTGCACCTAAAATTGATCTAAATTAATTTCAAGATTACAGTGAGATTAATCTAGATTAAAAAAAATAATCTATGCCCACCTCTATATCAAATACAGTACTGTACATGTGCTCCCCACTGTACTTAACTACATCACTGGGACAGAGGTCGAGCTTAAATAACGCAATATAATCCAACAATTGCTTCAAACATACTGCGCCTTTTCAAACAAAAGAGACTTCTCACTCTATCAGTACTACACCTGAGCAGAACCTAAGGGAATCCCCACTATGAAGTGACGTAACGAATATTCACACCACACCATTCTGACCCGCAGCACAAGTTACAAGCTATTTAGCAGAATATATGGGTATTAAGTTCAACGAGCCCCCATTTGTCATGACCCAGCTCGAAGGCCATGGCAAAGATGAAGGATGCAGCGTTTAAAGCCAAAATAATAAGTAATTTATTGTAATAAAGATAACATCAAATTACTTTGTTGTCCTTTTAGATGGGGATCCAGTCAACATCATGGAGATAACAACAATGGCCCCCACATCAATACCAGAATCTGTCTCTACCACCAGCACCTCACACACACACACACCTGTCACAACAATGACCCCCACATCAACACCTGAATCTGTCTCTACAACCAGCACCTCACACACACACACACCTGTCACAACAATGGCCCCCACATCAATACCAGAATCTGTCTCTACCACCAGCACCTCACACACACACACACCTGTCACAACAATGACCCCCACATCAACACCAGAATCTGTCTCTACAACCAGCACCTCACACACACACACACCTGTCATAACGATGACCCCCACATCAGCACCAGAATCTGTCTCTACCACCAGCACCTCACACACACACACACCTGTCACAACAATGACCCCCACATCAACACCAGAATCTGTCTCTACCACCAGCACCTCACACACACACACACCTGTCACAACAATGACCCCCACATCAACACCAGAATCTGTCTCTACCACCACCACCACCAGCACCTCACACACACACACACCTGTCACAACGATGACCCCCACATCAACACCAGAATCTGTCTCTACCACCAGCACCTCACACACACACACACCTGTCACAACAATGACCCCCACATCAACACCAGAATCTGTCTCTACCACCAGCACCTCACACACACACACACCTGTCACCCTCTCTCACGCTCCCTCCATAGCACCTGTCACTTGCAATGGAACATCCTGCCGTCTAGGTGAATCTTGGATGCACACACACACCACAAACCCTCACTGGATAATACTTATAACATATAATAACAATAATGATAACTAGAAATGCAATTCCAAGGAATTACCAGTGCATGAAAATGCCAAAAATCAAATGTAAAATATAGTTTGTAGTAAACACAAACAATACCAAAAAAAGAGAGAGATGGGGTAAAACAGAGCGAATGAGGATTTACATGTTGTGTAATTTACAGTATGTTGTTATAAGTTATGTATTTTTAGAGTTGCTATGGAGGTTGCTAAGTAGCAATTGAATTATACACAGATATTGATGGATGTTGATAAATAGTTTAATGGATGTTCTACCAATAGAATTACAGCAAGTACAAATATATAATACATGCTACGTGTGTGTGTGTGTGTGTGTGTGTGTGTGTGTGTGCGTGTGTGCTAACCCTCCCTGTAGGTGACCTGCTGTTTGTTAATGTTAATCTATCTTGGCTGGAGGCCCTGCAGTACTGTAGGCAGAGGAGCTCCAGGCTGGTCCACATCCTGAACAGTACCATCCAGATCCGGGTCACCCAGCTGCTGAGCTCCCTGCCGGCCGAGATGCTGCCCGTGCCCACGGCCTGGGTGGGGCTGGAGCGCTGCATGATCAACCCCAGTGCACCATGGGAGTGGGTTGAGACTGGGGTGGTGGAGTACGAGCGTTGGCATGGCGACCACCCGCGGAACGGCTGCAACTACCACTGTGGCCAGGTGGTGCAGGAGCCTGCAGGGGAGTACAGGTGGTGGGACGCCTGCTGCAAGGAGGAACGCCCCTTCATCTGTCAGGTGAGCAGTAAGGCACACCCCTTCATCTGTCAGGTGAGCAGTAAGGCACGCCCCTTCATCTGTCAGGTGAGCAGTAAGACACGCCCCTTCACCTGTCAGGTGAGCAGTAAGACACGCCCCTTCATCTGCCAGGTGAGCAGTAAGACACGCCCCTTCATCTGTCAGGTGAGCAGCAAGGCAGGTGAGCAGTAAGGCATTTACCAGTCAGGTGAGCAGTAAGGCACGCCCCTTTACCTGTCAGGTGAGCAGTAAGACACGCCCCTTCATCTGTCAGGTGAAATATTTGGTGTATTATGTCGGTGTCATCTGATGTGGTTACCTTCCTCTATCTCTATTTCCATGGGTGTTGCCAAAACTCTATTTGTTTTGTAACACTGCTAAACACTGATCTCTCAGTACACATTCTCAATAGAACGTCAATAACATTGAAGTAATGAGGTTGCAAAAGGAAAGCATAAAAACATTCAAACAAATCTACAACACTAGCGGTTTTCCTGCGTACCGGGGAGAAAGTGTAACATTCACAGCACGCAGAATTCTTCTACTTTTTTGAAACTGGGATTTCCACCTCTGGTTTCCTTCTCCAGTGCCCCGCCCTGGTATCCAGAGTCTGCTCCCCCTATTGCAATGCCCCGCCCTGATGCACAGAATCTCTTCCCCCTACTACAATGCCCCGCCCTGATATACAGAGTCTGCTCCCCCTATTACAATGTCCCGCCCTGATGCACAGAATCTCTTCCCCCTACTACAATGCCCCGCCCTGATATCAGAGTCTCCTCCCCCTACTACAATGCCCCGCCCTGATATCAGAGTCTCCTCCCCCCACTACAATGCCCCGCCCTGATATCCAGAGTCTCCTCCCATATATCCAGAGTCTCCTCCCCTACATGCCAAGTCCTGCCCATGGAACATGGCAACATTTTTTGGGATAACTGTTCTTGTGTCCTGAGCCTGTATATGAGGTGACTCAGTAGTTGGGACAGCTGTTTTTATATCCTGAGTATATATAAGGTGTATATAACTATATTAGCATATAAGTCTAAGTATAAATCTAAGTATATCTGTATGAGGTGACTCAGTATTTGTTATTGTCTTCCACAGGACAAGTAATCAACTGGAGTGATGACACCGTGGGGACTGCTAGGCTTACACCTGCTATTAAGATATTCTATGCAAATAATTTCCATACACACACACACACATGCACACACACACACAAACACACAAACACACAAACACGCACGCACACACACACACACTGCTGCCTCGTCAGATGGATCCTGATGAGTTCATACTTTAACACATTTCTTTGATAATTTCTTTTCCAGATGTTGTTAAATTACACACAATAAAAAAAAACGGTACTTTTTAATCAATCCTCATACTGTAGATAGTGCCCGTAATGTTGTCAGATGTTGTGCTCTTGATTCTGTTACACTGTAGACTTTCAACTTTTAACATACAACTGAAGTGGACATGCAATGGGACTACATACAGTACATTTCTGTATAATCTTAACTGTAGAATAGCATCATAGAACAGAGTGGTCAATTGATAATAAACAACAACAATAACTTTTATGTATTAATGTGATCGTAGTAAAATGCAAAAAATAAATAAAAGGAAATAAAATGAGTTTCTCTACCAATCAAAAGACTGATGGTTGTTACTCGAAGTGTGTGTGTGTATGTGTGAGAGAGAGAGAGAGAGAGACAGAGAGAGATCAAAATATTAGGGTCTATGGCACTCATAAATATTCAGCAGCATGGACTATGTCATGCTCATCAGTTCAACAGAGCACCTACAAAAACCTAACGGCCATACAAGAAGATCTGATATCTTGCCTTGATCTCCTATGGGAAAACAGCCTGGTCATACCAAACCCTCGTACTAATACCGTACTAATACTAATTCTAATATCGTACTAATACTAATACTAATATCGTACAGAGGGTCTGGACCTACTCCATTCAGAATCAATTTCAGGCAGGAGGCGTGAACTCTGTTGAAGTTTGAAACGATTGGGCCTGATTTTACCCAATCGCTAACGTTTGGTTGTGACCCGCCTCCCCCCATCCCCCCGTTCGCTGATTGGTCCAGATAGAATGCATCCTGAGAAATCGAATTCAATGGGATCAGACCCAGACGTAATGGTGAAGGGAAATGAAAATTGAGCGGAAGCTTACGGAGGGCTATGCCAGGCTAATGTGAAAATAACATGAAGAATTAAATTACAGTTTCTCTTAGTCGTTTTGGTGCATGTCTCCAATCATGTCAGTATAGTCAAACTGTTTTGTCTTGTTGTCAATATTACTACTCTGTAAGTATTTTCTCATAAACAATGTCAAAGGCAGCACTGTTTTCTATTTTAAAAATACAAAGTACACATTATTGTGTGTAGAGGGGGTTGTTTGCAAGATCGTGGATGTTTTTTTTCTGTTGACAGACATTGTGACAGTATGAAGAGAATAAAGACTTAAAGCATTGTGTGAATGATAAATGACCAGTATACAGTAAAACACCACTTGGTCAGAGCTGAGACTTAAAGCATTGTGTGAATGATAAATGACCAGTATACAGTAAAACACCACATGGTCAGAGCTGTGCACCACTAGACATCTTTCTATAGCCTACATCCTGACGTTGCTGTCTGTCAGGTCACATATATGTATATATTTATGTACAGTATGCTAGACAGTCTATGACAACTACATTACGTGCAGCAGAACAAAACCAACCGCAAAACCGTGCCATGCTATGGCATGCTTGCACGTACACACACTCCCACTTACGTATACACACACACATACAGTACACACACACACACACATACTGTATACACACACACACACACACACACACACACATATACACACACACACACACACACACGTACTGTATACACACACACACACACACACACACACACACACACACACACACACACACATATACACACACACACACACACACACACACACTACAAACACAAAACACACAGACACTAGTGGTGTAGAGCTTAAGGCCCTTTGGTCTAAAACCTGGAGGACTTTTCATCTTTGTTTAAAGTTCAGGCAGTAAAATGAGCACAGCATTTTGTAAAATGATCTATAACTAAAACTGGATAGACTATCCCATTGTTGCCGCCCCATCATTCTTTATCTAGATCAGTGAGGACGAGGATCGAGGAAGGAAGGGAGGGTGTATAAAACACCAAATGATGTACTTCAATAAGTAATACAAGGACCCGAGACCAATAATTTCACGATTAAAAGTGGTTTAAAGTGGTTGCGAGCTTGGTAAAGATATGATAGCTTTCTGCGGGTTGCCATGGCGCTGAAAACACTGCGTTCACAAATGTGACCATTCATAGCGAAATCAGTCGTTTCGCGCACAACGTTATTTTGAGAAAATCAACAATAACAAACTTCCGGGTTAAAATGTTGAATTTCACGTTTTCGCCTAATTCGACTGTATACAGTCTACAGTTTCATATCGTGAACGCATTTCACGGAAAAACATACGTTTTGACTGTTAAACCCGGCGAAGATTCAACACATTTGCTGTCATTCCCGTTGTGCACGCGCCGCTTAAAAAGGTGATTTCTCCTCTTCTGGCATATCGTGACAGGAGAACCATGTCAACTTTGGATGCTGTTATCTTAGCGATAGTTTGTGTAATACCCTCGATATACATATCGTTGGAAAGCTTAGTTTATGGCCGTTCACGTGAGCACAATAACTTAATTTAATTAATTTTACCGAAACGACTGGTTCCGCTTTACAGGGTCACAAATGTGCATAAATAAATAATTCAATAAATAATGAATAAAGGACTTTGGGTGAAAATGTGTGTGTTCCCACACCTGGGGGCATTGGCATTGTTTAGCACTGCTCTTTCCTTTGGTTCAAAACCACCATTTCCATGTGGGACAAACCTCTTGTTTGGCCCTTCATTTAATTAATTTAGCTCTTTCATAGGCTGAGTAAACCCAGCCTGATATGCCGCTGATTGGGATTTTGCCCTGCAGCTCAGGCTGGAAACCTGCACATCTATCTCTCCTGTTTCCTGTCCACATTTGCTAGGTCCAATCACAAACTAGCTTATCCAAAACAAAGGCGCTCCCAGATCGTTGGTATGATTGGTTGAAGGACTATCCACAAGCGTACATTCATCAGTCATTTGAACTATGCCGTTGATCACACCTCTTGTGCAGTAGAAATAAAGTGCAGACTCCCCAGACTAATGTTCAGTCTTAAAAGATCGAGCTTAGTATGGTGATAGCCAGACTACTGTTCAACTGCACTTGTGACTGAATCACGTTGTTTTGGTGATAGCCAGACTACTGTTCAACTGCACTTGTGACTGAATCACGTTGTTATGGTGATAGCCAGACTACTGTTCAACTGCACTTGTGACTGAATCACGTTGTTATGGTGATAGCCAGACTACTGTTCAACTGCACTTGTGACTGAATCACGTTGTTTTGGTGATAGCCAGACTACTGTTGAACTGCACTTGTGACTGAATCACGTTGTTATGGTGATAGCCAGACTACTGTTCAACTGCACTTGTGACTGAATCACGTTGTTTTGGTGATAGCCAGACTACTGTTCAACTGCACTTGTGACTGAATCATGTTGTTATGGGGGGTTGCCATGGCGCTGATAACGCTGCATTCACAAATATACGTAAATCGGCCCCACCGTCCCTTCTAGTCCATCAAGCATCTGTGTCATACATTTTTTGAAAATGTGTTGCACATTTTTTATAAAGGTTTAATGTAATGAAATATTTAGTTTAACCATAAATATGTGCTATGAGAATATGATGGCCTTCATTTCTTATGTGTCCCTAAAGCCTCCGTCTGTGGAAAGCTCCAGAGAGTGAGAGGACTGTTTGTTGTAGGGTCATTCACATCACACCGAATACTAAATAGTTGAATGGTGATTGGTGGGGGAGGCATCTTGTGATTTTCCATGAGTGTGTGTGTGTGTGTGTGTGTGAGTGTGTGTGTGTGTGTGTGTGTGTGTGTGTGTGTGTGTGTGTGTGTGTGTGTGTGTGTGTGTGTGTGTGTGTGTGTGTGTGTGTGTGTGTGTGTGTGTGTGTGTGTGTGTGTGTGTGTGTGTGTGTGTGCATACAGTAGGCTCCTCCTGGGTAGTTGTTCTGTAGACTACAGTGTGTGCTGTGCAGTTCATATTTGAATCCTCATTTGAATCCCTTGACGGCAGCACAGGAACATGACGAGCGTGAGCTGAACAGAATCCACCATAAAACCAAATTATTACAACTTTACTGATATGCTTGCACGCAGGTTTGGGTCAAATAACCTGTTACGTCATCTGTTTATTTTAGGATTACTTTATACACAACTTATACACAACATGTTTATTTATTTTTCCACTGTCTGCAAGGGGCCATGTGCAAAACTCATGTTAGATAGATAGATAGATAGTCGTTATTGTCCTAAAAGGATATTCTTCTTCACACATCAATACATTCCATGAAAAAGATAGCAGCATTTGATGTTCACACACATCACAGTCTCATACATATAACATATCCCACATCACACATAACATATCACATAAATATATAATGAATAGAATAGAATAAAATATATACTTTTTTGATCCCGTGAGGGAAATTCAGTTCTCTGCATTTAACCCAATTTAACCGAATTAGTGAACACACAGCACACAGTGAACACACAGTGAGGTGAATCACACAACCCAGAGCAGTGAGCTGCCTGCCCAACCAGCGGCGCTCCGGGAGCAGTGAGGGGTTAGGTGCCTTGCTCAAGGGCACTTCAGCCGTGGTGGACTGGTCGGGGATCGAACCGGCAACCCTCCGGTTACAAGCCCGATGCGCTAACTAGTACACCACGGCTGTGACGCCCACCATACACCCCCTCCCTTCTTGTTCCCCTCCCCCTCAACACAGTGCTAGCAAAAATACAGACAACATAAACACAAAAGAATAGAGGGGATGGATTATTGTCACCAGAGTTTGTTAAGTGCAGTGATGGCTGAGGTGATGTTTACTGTGCTTCTGTACTTTGGTTTGGGTGTCTGATGCTTCTACAAACACTCCAGGTGCAAACAGAACAGTGCATTGAGTTTTTTGTGGATTAGTTGTTGATTATGATGATTCAAAATACAGATTATTTCATTGCAGGGGAGGGCTTTCCCTAAAACAGGTTGGCATCAGCCTGCGCCTCCACTAAACAGTGGCTTGTATCTGCACCTCCTCTACTCAAATCAAACATCTCACACACATCAGCGCCTTGTGTAAGGACTGTTCATGCAGCCAATAACTACACTGGTGTAGCCTACACAACGTTGTTCAAAATTGATGCATTCAAGTTGACTTTGCAAAGGTAGTCAAATTAAAATAAAATAAATAACTGACTTGGTCTGGTTTTAGGTGATAGACTCACACACTCATTGAATGTTTTGAGGTGTTTGTGAACATTACTGTGTGTGTGTGTGTGTGTGTGTGTGTGTGTGTGTTGGTCTCTCTGTGTGAGTGTGTGTGTGTGTGTGTGTGTGTGTGTGTGTGTGTGTGTTTGTGTGTGTGTGTGTGTCTGTGTGTGTGTGAGTGTGTTTATGCAAGTGTGAGTGTCTATTCGGGCGAGTGCAGGAAGCAAGACATTTATAACATGCAAATGGTACGACTTTATGATTCTGAAGAAGACTGTGAGTATGAGAGAGAGAACAACAGTTATAATATCTGTAGCCAAAGAGTCCTGGCACAGTCTTGAACAGCACAGGGTGGTGGTAGTGTAGTGGTTAAGGAGCTGGGCTAGTGTGCAGTAGCCTGTAGGGTGGTGGTAGTGTAGTGGTTAAGGAGCTGGGCTAGTGTGCAGTAGCCTGTAGGGTGGTGGTAGCGTAGTGGTTAACGAGCTGGGCTAGTGTGCAGTAGCCTGTAGGGTGGTGGTAGTGTAGTGGTTAAGGAGCTGGACTAGTGTGCAGTCTTGGCCTCCATTGGTGCTCCAAAGGACTTGCAGCAGACATGGACAGGTGAGTGTTTGGTGTTCTTACACACACTTACAGCAGACATGGACAGGTGAGTGTTTGGTGTTCTACACACACTTACAGCAGACATGGACAGGTGAGTGTTTGGTGTTCTTACACACACTTACACACACTTACAGCAGACATGGACAGGTGAGTGTTTGGTGTTCTTACACACACTTATAGCAGTGCTTGCTGGTATGTGAGAAGTGTGTAAAAGTGTATGTGTGTGTTGTGTGTACAAGTGTTGATTGATCTGTTTTAGCCGAAACTGACCTGTTGATTGATCCTAAAAGTTGTCAGAGCACATTTGCATTTAGCTACCCAAACTGACTGACATTATGTCACTTATATTACAAGCATTAGAGAGCTCTTCCCTGCTGAAAAAACCAGCCTGACCAGCTAAAGGTGGTTTGCTGGTTGACCAGCTTGTTAACCAGCTTATTTGACCACCCTTTGATGGTTAACCAGCTAGACCAGCAAAACTCTCGCGAAAACACACCTTCAGCTGGTTTACCCAGCTTATGATGGTAATTCAGCTGGTTTTGATTGTCGTACCACCTTAAGCTGGTCATTTTAGTTGGTGTTGCTGGTCTACATTGCTGGTTTTTACTGGCCACGCCAGCTTATGTTGGTCATTCTAGAAAACCAGCTTGACCATCTTTGTCAAGCTGGACAGGCTGGTCACCAGCATGACCATCTTAAACCAGCTGTATCCCAAATGACAGGCTGGTCACACCAGCACGACCAGCTTCCTCAGATGGTCACGCCAGCATGTCTAGCTGGTGGCCTAACCAGCTACACCAGCAAGACCAGCAATAAGAACTGTGTTTTGGGCAAAGACCAGCTAAAACCAGCTAAAACCAGCTACCAGCCTAAGCTGGTTTCTTGCTGGTTTTTTCAGCAGGGTTGTTATGCACGACCTGCACTGTAGCATATTAGTGTGTGTCCAAGTACGACCCACACTGTAGCATATTAGTGTGTGTCCAAGTAGCTTTTTGCTATTTGCTATTTTGCATGATAAGTTGACTGTAAGCAACTGCCTTTAAAGTTGTGCCTGGCCTACCGGTGACTGAAGTCCTGTGTGTAAAATCAGGTTAAATGATTTTCACTAATTCACTGCCATGTCAACACAGTTGATTGATTTGATTTGATTTGATTTGATTCGATTTTAATGACCACACAGCCAGGCTGGTGGAATTTGTTTTCGGTACAGATCTTGGTACAGGTTCCAACATTGGGCTACATACAGACACATTCATACATGATACATACAACATAGATACATAAATACAAATACGTGGGGGTCATCCTAATCCTTCACAGTCCTCATCGTTCGTTTGGTGTTCAGAAAGTTTATTGCTGTGGGAATGAAACTGTTTTTGAAGCGGGTGGTCCTGGAGGGGATTGTTCTGTAACGCCTCCCAGACGGAAGTAGCTGGAAGGCTATATGTGTACTTTCTCTTATTTTGTCCATACATTTCTAACTTTATACTTGACCAATGACTAATGCCTGTACCATTATCTAACTTATCCTCGCACTGCTGCTATTATTCCTATATGTTATTTTTATCTTATATTACTATGCTTACATTTTTCATTGTTCATATTTACATACAGTATATATATTTCTGGTCACTAGACTTTAACCTTGCACTGCATGTTAGCTTTGCCTAAACAACATACTGAAACCTTGGTGAGTCTTCCGGAGTCTTCCCTCCTTCCTCTCCCTACACCTATAATAAATAGTGCAAGAACCCATCACCAAGCCACCGCCAACGCAAATTCAGTATAATAAGTAAATTAAAGTAAATCAAGTAAAGTGCTGAAGGCAACTAATACATGTGAATGTAAAGAATAAAGTGTCGACGAGAAACGGCCCGACACAGCGCCCCGCGTAGTCCACGGAGATGCGAGAGAAGGGGAGGCGGCTTAGAAGGCCCCGCCCCTGGAATCAGCGCACGCAACAGCTAACCTGCGGAGACACACAAAACAGCACAGGCAAAACAGCACCTCCTGCAGGCGTGACAGCATAACAACAGCAGACTTAGGGAGGACAGACAGATGGCTGAGCACACTCAGGCAGGACACAAGCAGACCAAGACTGGACCGACGCAGACACAACAAACTCAGACACGACAGACTCAGACTTACTGTAGGGGCAGTGAAAGAGACAGTAACAGGGACAGAACTGAGCTGGTGAGTGGGACTGTAACAGGGACAGAACTGAGATGGTGAGTGGGACTGTAACAGAGACAGAACTGAGATGGTGAGTGGGACTGTGACAGGGACAGAACTGAGATGGTGAGTGGGACTGTGACAGGGACAGAACTGAGATGGTGACGGACCGTAATGGGGCGGCAGACTTGGGCAAGACAGACAGATGGCAGGACACAAGCAGACCAACACTGGACCGACTCAGGGAAAGAGACAGTAACAGGGACAGAACTGAGATGGTGAGTGGGACTGTAATTGTAATGGGGACGGTGACTGACAGGACTGAGAACAGAGACGCAGACAGGGACAGAGACGGGCACAGACAACACAAGGGAGACGGGGGCAGTTGGCTGAGATCCACTGTTAGCGGTTGTTAGCTGTGTGCGTGAACTGTTATTTGATCAATCTGTTCATTTCCTGTGAGATGCATCTTACAGCTCCATGCACTCACATGCACTCACACTGTTTTAAATGCTGAGAAACATTCTTTTTGCTGATTCCTTAATATTTATATTCTGGAATGTCAGTACACATACTACTGTATACTGTAAGTGGTATGTCGTCAATGTCTGAAATGTGGTTGAAGGAAAGTATTGAAAACAATTCAATCCAGAAAGATTTACTGACTGGTTTCATGATTTGTTTGTTTGTTGCCCTGTACTGAGTGATGTTGTTGTTGTTGTTATTGTTCTCTCTCCAGAACCCTCATGTGTTCTGCATTTAAACGCACATGTTCTCTCCACAGAACCCAGAGCATCACTCTGTTGCTTGTGCTCCTGCTGGGTGAGAGAACAGTCCACTGCCAGGGGGATCCTTCAGGTACGATGACAAAGTCCATGACCAGATTAGATTCAATTAAAATGTATTATTTACCGGTATTAGCTGATCAACAAAGAACAGGTTTGCTGTGATACAAATCTCTAGGTTTGGCAGGTTATCAGTTGCGCATGTCCTTAAGTATGGCACAGCTGCCAGCAGTTCTGTCTGCTACGCAAATCACCTCCACCAAACAGTGATGTGGCCGTCTGTGCTTGAGCAGGAAACAAACAGCCCAAAGCCTGGAGCTCAAACAAACAAACAGTAACTCACCTACAGTACACACATGCTCACTGAATATGCTCTGACTGGACACTGTGGATGCAGCAATGCCACCACCTGCTGGTCAGATAAGGTAATGGCAGGCAGTCAGAGTTAGAGGTGATCGCATTTCATAAGATGTAATGGATACTTTTTGATTTTGGGACTTCCCACTGCAAACTGATTGGGTTAACAATGACATTTTCTATTCTTTCACCTATCTACCATTGATGCAAAAAAATACCATTATGCTGCTCAGATATGGTAATGGCAGGCAGTTCAATGACCCATGAGCTGAAGTCAGAAGATCATATTACAGTTTGTCTCAGTCGCTACCTGTTCAATCTTCAGATCATTGTGTCACTTCTTGTGCACATCAAAAAAGCACTGTAATTCCTACAACACTGCACGTACAGTTGATCAGCATGGATAGTCCATTCCTCAAAAGCAGGTATTCATGAAATAGAGATGCCATTTCACCCCCATGTTGAGGGGGCACAAGGCTTAGTTTTCTCAGCTCAACCTCTGGCTGGGCCTCTCTGCAATGTTGATAGTGTTCTCTTCTCTGTAAACCATTTCTTGCCTTGTTTGGCTGTACTGTATGTTTTGGGTCATTGTGTGTTTTAATGGTTCAATACCGCTTATTGGGGCAGGTCTGTTGGCAGACTGCCAAATCGGTTCCTTCAGACTCTTAATGTATCCCCTTGGTTTATTGTTTTACTTTGAGAAGGTCACCAGTGTGTGTGTGTGTGTGTGTGTGTGTGTGTGTGTGTGTGTGTGTGTGTGTGTGTGTGTTTTCCTTTGTTGTGTACAGATGGTTGTGTTGGTGACCTCCAGTACGGGGTGGAGTTTGTGGGTGAGATCCTCCAGACGTTGTCCACCTCCAGTGCCAGGCAATGCCAACTGGCCTGCACTCTCCATGCCACCTGCCAGTTCTTCTCTTACCTGGAGCTGCAACACACAGAGGACAAAACAAGGTACCCGCAGAACAACAAGCTTAACCACAGAACATCAGTGGGGTGTCCTACGAAGCTCGATTAGTGGCTTAGCGAGGTATGTTGCGCTCAAAACCAGGGTATGCTGTCATACGAAAGTGGATTTGTTTTAGCGTCGCTGTATCACCATGGTATCTTATGCTCGCAACCAAACCTGCTCCGGAGCGGGTTATGTGCTTAGTTATAGCTCAAATCGTGAAATATCACCGCCCTCTGACCAATTCTAACCAATCCATTATCTTGAACAACGAAGTTATCTCACGTGTGCTAATCTGTCATACTTTGAACATGTTCGGCCCCGCCTCTGCAAACATTTTGAATCTCGAAGGCGCTTTTAAGTATGTTGTGCGTGCAAATATGTCACTACTATGGACATGCATGCCATACAATATCTGATGACCATCGACTTTTTGATGTTATAGGTTAGACACTAAAAAAGACCACCCTAGATTTCGCTACCGCTCATAAATGCGGAAGTAATCGTTTTTAAACCTAGGCTGTCTTGTGCGTCTCCACGTTTCCCGATTGGTCAAAATCACCCCAACCACGAGAACGCGCACAGATCTGAGCTGAAAGCCTAGTTTGACAAATTTATCACATACCTGCTGTCGTAGGATCACTTAACTTAATACCCGAGTTGAGGCTTTGTGCAGCCTCGATATGTCTAGATAACCTAGATTTGTCTATCTTGCTTCGTAGGACACCCCACAGGCCTCAAGAACTCAGTTCTATCATAACCACAGAACATCAGGCCTCAAGAACTCAGTTCTATCATAACCACAGAACATCAGGCCTCAAGAACTCAGTTTTATTATAACCACAGAACATAGGCCTTAAGAACTCAGTTTTATCATAGCTACAGAACATCAGGGGCCGTATTCACAAAGAATCTTACCTTACCAATAGGGGTCCTCCTAAATTGCACAAAACGGTTTTGGCCAGGAGATTTCTCAAGCTTTTCACAAAGCAGCTTAGATCAACTCTTTTTAAGGAAAAGTGACAACTCCTAAGATGGGAGAAGAGCTCTGTTGCTATGGTTGATGTCATAACTCATGCACAAGCTTGATTGAAGTGACCACCTAGATTGGCTGATGATTATAATGTGGAAATTATGGCATGGGGTATTGACTGAGACACGTTATGTTGTGATGGTGTTGACTGAGACACGTTATGTTGTGATAGTATTGACTGAGACACGTTATGTTGTGATGGTATTGACTAACACATTTTGTTGTGATAGTATTTAATGTACTCACGTAGGTAGAGATGACGTCTGCCCCTGTTGTCTAAGAATTTGGTTGTGCCTACTGTAATGGTGTGATGGTATTGACTAACACATGTTATGTTGTGATGGTATTGACTGACAAGTTATGTTATGGTAATGACTGACACATTTTGTTGTGATGGTATTGTGATGGTATTGACTGAGACATGTTATGTTGTGATGGTTATTGACTAACACATGTTTTGTTGTGATGGTGTTGACTGATACACATGTTACTGTATGTTGTGATGGTACTGACTGATACACGTTATGTTGTGATGGTATTGACTGACATGTTATGTTGTGATTGTTTTGACTGACACATGTTTTGTTGTGATTGTATTGACTGACACGTGTTATACTGTGATGGTGTTGATAGACACGTGTTATGTTGTGATGGTGTTGACTGACACATGTTATGTTATGATGGTATTGACTGACACATGTTATGTTGTGATGGTGTTGACTGACACATGTTATGTTGTGATGGTGTTGACTGACACGTGTTATGTTGTGATGGTGTTGACTGACACGTGTTATGTTGTGATGGTGTTGACTAACACGTGTTATGTTGTGATGGTGTTACTGTTGGTGACTGTTGCCTTGTGTCCACAGTAGCTGCACTCTAATGACCAGCGACTCCGCCCAGCACTTTTCTGTTAAAGCCTCCCTAGAAACAACATCAGGGTTCTCCTTGAGGAACTGTTATGGTACAGGTAAGAACAGTTTGTTGTAAATTGACCCAAAGGCACCATAGTTTTATTAGTCTGGACAAAAGCACATCAATACTAATGCATTGAATCCTCTGTAGCTCTTGGGTCCGTGTATGATTCGTTCATTTGTTTTTCCATTTAAAACCAACAATAAAAAAACAAATCTATATCTACTTCTAAAACCAAAATGAAAAACACAGATAACGAGTATTTTTTTCTTTTCATTTTCTGATTTTGTGCTCAAAATGAAAATGGACAAATCATATACCAAGACAAGCTCTCACATTCCTTCATTGGTTTTGTTTACTTGCCAGACCACAAGTGGCATGACCTGGAAGTCACCGTCTTCCTCAAATAGAAAGCATATACAGTAGCCTACAACATCAATTCACCCAATTTCTCTTTATTTTCGGTCAGTTAGTCAAGTCAGTCAGTTACTGTTTACTGTTGTCTAATAACTATACCTAGGCTACGGGTATGCGATAGACTTGATCGACTGTGCTGTACTGTTACATCTTGAATTTCCCCTTGGGAATCAATAAAGTATCTATCTATCTATCTATCTATCTATCTATCTATCTATCTATCTGTCTGTCTGTCTGTCTTAACATGCCTATGGTCTAGATCTATAGTGTTATATAAGGACATGATATAAGTGGAAAACACAAGAGACAGAGAAGATTTAGACTATGCACTATCACACACACACACACACACACACACACACACACACACACACACACACACACACACACACACACACACACCAGTCTTGATGGCTATTACAGTTTTTCTCAAAACTTAAAGTTGTGTTACTTTAGCTTAAGCATGGGTCTATAGTGTTCAAGTAACGGGCAACAACTGTAAACTCACAACTCTAAATGAAGAGCTCTTCTCCAAAACGCTATAAATCCAGTTTATAGACATTACTGTACTGTAACAATTCATGTTACTGTATTTACAGTAATTGTGTGTTTCAGGTAATAAAAATGCAGTTGTTTTGTTTTTATTGAGTAAAGATAAATTACTGTAACTTAACATAACCCAATACAGTTTCACTGAGATTACTTGAAAAAAAAAAAGAAAAAATATATTTATGAAAATTCATTAGTAAAATGGTGGATATAGCGTTTTGGAAAAGAACTCTTCAAATGCCTAATCCTCTGCAGAGATCTAAGAAGATCCGTTACTCTAAAGTTTTTAAAATTGGCATGCATTGGCAGTTATGAAACAAAGAACCTTCTCACAAATTGAGCATTGTGTTTTCAATTGTTTTGCTGTAGTGTGTAATGATGTTTATAGTGTTTACATTTTTGAAAGCTTCGAGCTGCTCTTTTGGTGTGAAAGTTTGAGTTTTGAAGTGAGAAGGTGTGGTTGTGCTTATTTAGCTTTAGAAAAGGGTATTGTGTTTAGACATTGGGGAACATGGAGGAAACGTTTGTGAAATGTGTTTTAGCATTTGAGAAAAACTGTAATGACCAACAAACAATATTTAGTCTTTTATGGATAAACCCAACAAATTCACCTTTTAATCTGACAAGTGTAGAAACAAGAAGTCTGCAGTTATAGATGAGTATGTGTGTGTGTTTGTGAATATATCAGTGGGGAGCATATGTACAGTATGTGAACCAGGGTTCGAATTATAACTTTGACCCTAAGGGGGTCTCTATTTAAAAATAAATAAATAAATAAATAAAAAAATAGACAAAATAAATAATAGGTCAAATAATAATAGGTACTAAATAAATGATACTAAACTGTGCAAGTAGCCTAAAAAAGACATTCAGTAGGCTAGGCGCTCTCCTGGAGCAAGTTCAAGAGGGGGAGGTTGTTTTTGCGCACGGCACAACTTCGTGCACGCACATACACAGCAGACAGAGAGAGGCTACATACACATGTATATATATATTATTAATAATAATTTGCTATTGAAAGTATTGTTTTCCATTTGCACTGGGTTAAATTTCTCAATAGGGAGTCCATTCAAGTCGATGAACAACAAGGCAGTGAGGCTCCGAGCACGCAGTCTATTTCTAGTTTTATCGTCTGTGTCATTGCAAGCGGAAAATCCCCTTTCGCACTCCGCAGACGTCGGGAGAACAGTGATGCTTACAGTTTTTGCCTGTTGCTTGAACACTATAGACCCATGCTTAGACTAAAGTAACACAACTTGAAGTTTTGTTGCCATATCTCAAACACATGTACCTATACCTTAAACAAAAGTGCTGCTTTGCACTCTAGCAACACACTTGGTCCTGCATATTACTCTCTATGTCATACATAAGACACTTTGTTCAAAAATCAAATCTCAGAGTACCATTTGTTAAATACATATATCCAAAATACAAAACACATTGGGTAATTGCAACCTCTCAAATACACACCTGAACGCAACTGAACACCAATCAGCCATCTAGAGAAAGCCCTCAGTTTTGCCATTGGAAATGGTGATGTGAATGGTATATTTCTCAGTGTTGTGTCATGTTTACTTGTGTTTAGAGTTTTGGCACAATGAGCGAAGTTTTGCAAAAGGTATTCAAGCAAATATGTTTTATATAAAGTTGACTAGTGTGTTCCTCCTCATCTGAAAGTATTTGCATATGATGCAAGTGTGTTTCATTTTGTCACCAGAGTTACAGTATATGTTGACAAGGGATTGTTAGGTTTTCATAGCAGAGTTTACGTACTGATAGTAGAGTTCCAATTTGACATAGATGTGAAAGGTATATTTCCTAGTGTTGTGTTATGTTTACTTGTGTGTAGAGTTTTGGCAAAGTGAGCAAAGTTTTGCTAAATGTGTTCAAGCAACGGGCAAAAACTGTAATTGCGATGATAAGTTTCTTCAAAGTTTTTCCTTGAAAGGAACCTTGCAGTTTCCAGTCACTGTATTCATTGACAGCCTCAGTGGCAGGTTCTCTGCGGAGTTTCACAAATTTCCCCACCTCGCGCTCACCAAACAGCACTAGTTCTGATCTGTCTGTGGGCCAGAAATGCACATCCAAAAGGCTTCAGCCTGGCAGTGGCAATTAGCTCGCAACTAGCTAAGATGTTTTTTGAGATTGTCAATGATGGACTGATAAAATTGGCCTTTATTTATCTCAGGCTGCGTTTCCCTGAGCACAACATTTTTTAGCTGACCACTTATGCTTGAATTTTGGATTCCGTTTTACCACCGTGCCCATGCTTGTGCAGGTTCACATTACACGGTATCAGCCACGATTTTGGGACTCCCGACACTTCGGCGATTTAACACGTTCAAAAAAACAAAGTTATGGGCGCAGGATGACTGGAAATTAGTTTTTATTTATGATTAGTATTTGAGAGACCCCCACAGATATATTTGATTTGGCTGCTTTCATGGGAGCCATTGCTCAACCTACAGTATGGGAGCTCAGCTCCCACTGGCTCCCACGTAATTCGAACACTGATGTGAACCCATGCTAAAGTCGACTAAAAAGAGGAATATAAAATCATCTTTTGACAATTGATCTTAATGCCTTAATTAAAAACATGAGTAAAAAATCTACTTAAGCATTGGTTCAAATATATACTGTATGTACACCATATGTATGTGTGTGTGTGTGTGTGTGTGTGTGTGTGTGTATGTGTGTGTGTGTGTGTGTGTGTGTGTTT
>NC_085006.1:33131537-33174037 GCF_963854185.1 Sardina pilchardus
ACAGGGGAGGAGAGGTGCTAATAGCGATTGATTAAGTATTCCGCCAGATGTATGAAAACAGCGCACGTCTATTTTGCGTTGAAAAACTTCCGCCTTCTGAAAGCAGGTGTAATCGAGATTGCTGTTAAATGCGTCTATTAGAAAAACTTTTAGAGACAGCTGAATCAATATTCAGAGCATCCGTTTTCTTCATTGTACTATGTCAAAAGCAACCTTAACTTTTGTTTGCCTCTCTAAAATCGTATTTTCTCTTTCATGACATAGCCCACTTCCCAATCTGTTAGACTAGGCATTAAGTCATATCCCAAGTCTACGTGCAGTAAATAGTTCAAGTATTTTTTAAGTGGATTTGAATAACTACTAGGCCTACTCTGTCTGTCTATGCTCGTTGACAAATCTCTTTGTATCATGTATGATCGCTAAACTTTGATTCTTTTTAATGTTGCAATATTCAACTGCGCAGTCTGCGCTCGTTGTTCAGCTCTGCATGCGCGCAATTGGCGTGGTAAAGGGGGCGGGAACGGGCGGCACTGAACGCAGTTAACGTAATGAAGTGATGGCTTAGTAAATTCCACGCAATATAGCAAGGCACAGCGTTCGCACTCTGCGCATACAAAAACTCGCTATTAGCGCTGTCTTAGTACATCTGGCCCTCAGTCAAGAAACAAACAATTTGAAAAAAAAAAAGATTTATATAAATAACACTGCTAAGCAAGGGATAATGTATAGAACGCTGGTCATTATCGGAAAATTAGTCCCGACAGGGCGAACAGGAACCCTACGCGCAATGATTAGAAAATGACCGTTCTATACATTATTCCGCTTAATTTATGACTACTTGCCAAAACGAGCCAAGAAACTTCACACAGTATTTAATTAAAACGATTTTATTGCCATTTCGTAGCTTCCGCTGAGGGAAAATAGTTCTCCAGGCAGAGCTCAAAAGTTTGAATTGTTGCTAAGCAACTCATTAGGATCTCAAGTTGAAGTTCAAGTGTTTAAATTGTCACATACATTTTACATGTAGTGAAATGTAAAAAGGGACCTTTGCTCTGCATAGAAGAAAAAGACAAAGAAAAACAAACACAGTAAATGAAAGCAGTATACAAATAAATAAATACTAGTTTAAAACCATTTTTGTCTAAGGGACAGGAAAAACGTTTTTAAATGTGCTGAGTTTAGCAGTCTCACTGCCTGTGGGTAGAAGCTCAGTCTCAGTCTCTCCGTCCTTGTATTTAGACAACGCAGGCTGCCTGCCCGATTTTAGCAGTGAAAAGATGCTGGAGTTGGGGTGAGAGGTGTCCTGCATTATCTTCACCGCCCTTGCCCCCACCCTCTTGGTGTAAATGTCCCTCAGGCTTGTGAGGGGGGCTTTTATAGTCCGCTCTGCAGAGCGCACCACTCTCTGCAGGACCTCCCGGTCGTGTGCAGTACAGTTACCGTACCAGGCAGTGATGCAATCTGTAAGAATACTCCCCACCGCTGAGGAGTAGAAGGTCCTTAGGATGGCGGGAGAGACCTTGAACTTCCTCAGTCGGCGGATAAAGTACAGTCGCTGCCTGGACTTCCCTGTCAGGTGTAGAGTGTGCAGTGACCAGGAGAGGTCCTCAGTAAGATGAACCCCCAGGTACTTAAAGCTAGGAACCCTCTCCACAGGCTCCCCACTGATGGTAACTGGGGTGTGTTTGTTGCTGGACACCTTCCTGAAGTCCACCAGCATTTTCTTTAGTCTTCCTGACGTTCAGGGCCAGGTTATTGGACTGGCACCATAGTGCTAGGTCAGCCACCTCCTTCAGGTAGGCCTGTTCATTGTTATTTGAAAGGAGACCCAGCACCACAGTGTCATCTTGATGATGGTGTTCGAACTGTTGGTGGCTGTACAGAGTCAGATAGAGACGTGGGAGGGAGGGATGTGGATAGGTAGAGCTGGGTGTCATCTGCATAGCAATGGAACTGAATGTTATGTTTACGGGAAATATGGCCAAGAGGGAGAAGGCAGATAATGAACAGAAGGGGTCCAAGGACAGAACCTTGGGGAACACCAGAGGAGAGGGGAGAAGAGGGGGGGAGGAGTGGGATCTGAATGGGGAACACCAGAGGAGGGGGGAGGAGTGGGATCTGAATGGGGAACACCAGAGAAGGGGGGAGGAGTGGGATCTGAATGGGGAACACCAGAGGAGGGGGAGGAGTGGGATCTGAATGTTTGAGTTGGACAAACTGATTACAGCCAGAAAGATACGATTTAAACTAGTGCAGAAATACTACCAATATAATTACAGTAAGTACAAATATATAATACATGCTGTGTGTGTGTGTGTGTGTGTGTGTGTGTGTGTGTGTGTGTGTGTGTGTGTGTGCTAACCCTCCCTGTAGGTGATCTGCAGTTGGTTAATGTTAATCTATCTTGGCTGGAGGCCCTGCAGTACTGTAGGCAGAGGAGCTCCAGGCTGGTCCACATCCTGAACAGTACCATCCAGACCCGGGTCACCCAGCTGCTGAGCTCCCTGCCGGCCGAGATGCTGCCCGTGCCCACGGCCTGGGTGGGGCTGGAGCGCTGCATGATCAACCCCAGTGCACCATGGGAGTGGGTTGAGACCGGGGTGGTGGAGTACGAGCGTTGGCATGACGAGTACCCGCGGGACTGCTGCAACTTCCACTGTGGCCAGGTGGTGCAGGAGCCTGCAGGGGACTACAGGTGGTGGGACGCCTGCTGCAAGGAGGAACACCCCTTCATCTGTCAGGTGAGCTGTAAGACACGCCCTTTCACCTGTCAGGTGAGCAGTAAGACACGCCCCTTCATCTGTCAGGTGAGCTGTAAGACACACCCCTTCATCTGTCAGGTGAGCTGTAAGGCAGGTGAGCAGTAAGGCATTTACCAGTCAGGTGAGCAGTAAGGCACGCCCCTTTACCTGTCAGGTGAGCAGTAAGGCACACCCCTTTACCTGTCAGGGGAGCAGTAAGACACGCCCCTTCATCTGTCAGGTGAAATATTTGGTGTATTATGTCGGTGTCATCTGATGTGGTTACCTTCCTCTATCTCTATTTCCATGGGTGTTGCCAAAACTCTATTTGTTTTGTAACACTGCTAAACACTGATCTCTCAGTACACATTCTCAATAGAACGTCAATAACATTGAAGTAATGAGGTTGCAAAAGGAAAGCATAAAAACATTCAAACAAATCTACAACACTAGCGGTTTTCCTGCGTACCGGGGAGAAAGTGTAACATTCACAGCACGCAGAATTCTTCTACTTTTTTGAAACTGGGATTTCCACCTCTCGTTTCCTTCTCCAGTGCCCCGCCCTGGTATCCAGAGTCTCCTCCCCCTATTGCAATGCCCCGCTCTGATATCCAGAGTCCCCTCCCCCTATTACAATGTCCCGCCCTGATGCACAGAATCTCTTCCCCCTACTACAATGCCCCGCCCTGATATCAGAGTCTCCTCCCCCTACAACAATGCCCCGCCCTGATATCAGAGTCTCCTCCCCCTACTACAATGCCCCGCCCTGATATCAGAGTCTCCTCCCCCTACTACAATGCCCCGCCCTGATATCAGAGTCTCCTCCCCCCCACTACAATGCCCCGCCCTGATATCCAGAGTCTCCTCCCATATATCTAGAGTCTCCTCCCCTACATGCCAAGTCCTGCCCATGGAACATGGCAACATTTTTTGGGATAACTGTTCTTGTGTCCTGAGCCTGTATATGAGGTGACTCAGTAGTTGGGACAGCTGTTTTTATATCCTGAGTATATATAAGGTGTATATAAGTATATTAGCATATAAGTCTAAGTATAAATCTAAGTATATCTGTATGAGGTGACTCAGTATTTGTTATTGTCTTCCACAGGACAAGTAATCAACTGGAGTGATGACACCGTGGGGACTGCTAGGCTAACACCTGCTATTAAGATATTCTATGCAAATAATTTCCATACACACAGACACACATGCACACACACACACAAACACGCACGCATGCACGCACGCACGCATGCACACACACACGCACGCACACACACACACACACTGCTGCCTCGTCAGATGGATCCTGATGAGTTCATACTTTAACACATTTCTTTGATCATTTCTTTTTCAGATGTTGTTAAATTACACACAATTAAAAAAAAACGGTACTTTTTAATCAATCCTCATACTGTAGATAGTGCCCGTAATGTTGTCAGATGTTGTGCTCTTGATTCTGTTACACTGTAGACTTTCAACTTTTAACATACAACTGAAGTGGACATGCAATGGGACTACATACTGTACATTTCTGTATAATCTTAACTGTAGAATAGCATCATAAAACAGAGTAGTCAATTGATAATAAACAACAACAATAACTTTTATGTATTAATGTGATCGTAGTAAAATGCAAAAAATAAATAAAAGGAAATAAAATGAGTTTCTCTACCAATCAAAAGACTGATGGTTGTTACTCAGAGTGTGTGTGTGTGTGTGTGTGTGTGAGAGAGAGAGACAGAGAGAGATCAAAATATTAGGGTCTATGGCACTCTATGGCATAAATATTCAGCAGCATGGACTATGTCATGCTCATCAGTTCAACAGAGTTCACCTACAAAAAGCTAACGGCCATACAAGAAGATCTAATATCTTGCCTTGATCTCCTATGGGAAAACAGCCTGGTCATACCAAACCCTCGTACTAATATCGTACTAATACTAATTCTAATATCGTACTAATACTAATACTAATATCGTACAGAGGGTCTGGACCTACTCCATTCAGAATCAATTTCAGGCAGGAGGCGTGAACTCTGTTGAAGTTTGAAACGATTGGGCCTGATTTTACCCAATCGCTAACGTTTGGTCGTGACCCGCCTCCCCCCATCCCCCCGTTCGCTGATTGGTCCAGATAGAATGCATCCTGAGAAATCGTATTCAATGGGATCAGACCCAGACGTAATGGTGAAGGGAAATGAAAATTGAGCGGAAGCTTACGGAGGGCTATGCCAGGCTAATGTGAAAATAACATGAAGAATTAAATTACAGTTTCTCTTAGTCGTTTTGGTGCATGTCTCCAATCATGTCAGTATAGTCAAACTGTTTTGTCTTGTTGTCAATATTACTACTCTTTTTCTCATAAACAATGTCAAAGGCAGCACTGTTTTCTATTTTAAAAATACAAAGTACACATTATTGTGTGTAGAGGGGGTTGTTTGCAAGATCGTGGATGTTTTTTTTCTGTTGACAGACATTGTGACAGTATGAAGAGAATAAAGACTTAAAGCATTGTGTGAATGATAAATGACCAGTATACAGTAAAACACCACTTGGTCAGAGCTGAGACTTAAAGCATTGTGTGAATGATAAATGACCAGTATACAGTAAAACACCACTTGGTCAGAGCTGAGACTTAAAGCATTGTGTGAATGATAAATGACCAGTATACAGTAAAACACCACATGGTCAGAGCTGTGCACCACTAGACATCTTTCTATAGCCTACATCCTGACGTTGCTGTCTGTCAGGTCACTATATGTATATATTTATGTATGCTAGACAGTCTATGACAACTACATTACGTGCAGCAGAACAAAACCAACCGCAAAACCGTGCCATGCTATGGCATGCTTGCACGTACACACACTCCCACTTACGTATACACACACATACAGTACACACATACAGTACACACACACACACACACACGTACTGTATACACACACACACACACACACACACACACACACACACACACACACACACACACACACACACACATATACACACACACACACACTACAAACACAAAACCCAGACACTAGTGGTGTAGAACTTAAGGCCCTTTGGTCTAAAACCTGGAGGACTTTTCATCTTTGTTTAAAGTTCAGGCAGTAAAATGAGCACAGCATTTTGTAAAATGATCTATAACTAAAACTGGATAGACTATCCCATTGTTGCCGCCCCATCATTCTTTATCTAGATCAGTGAGGACGAGGATCGAGGAAGGAAGGGAGGGTGTATAAAACACCAAATGAGAGGCACCCCATAGTAGTGCTGTGTTGTACTTCAATAAGTAATACAAGGACCCGAGACCAAGACCAAGACCACGTTTAAAGTGGTTGCGAGCTTGGTAAAGATATGATAGCTTTCTGCGGGTTGCCATGGCGCTGAAAACGCTGCGTTCACAAATGTGCATAAATAAATAATTCAATAAATAATGAATAAAGGACTTTGGGTGAAAATGTGTGTGTTCCCACACCTGGGGGCATTGGCATTGTTTAGCACTGCTCTTTCCTTTGGTTCAAAACCACCATTTCCATGTGGGACAAACCTCTTGTTTGGCCCTTCATTTAATTAATTTAGCTCTTTCATAGGCTGAGTAAACTCAGCCTGATATGCCGCTGATTGGGATTTTGCCCTGCAGCTCAGGCTGGAAACGTGCACATCTATCTCTCCTGCTTCCTGTCCACATTTGCTAGGTCCAATCACAAACTAGCTTATCCAAAAAAAAGGCGCTCCCAGATCGTTGGTATGATTGGTTGAAGGACTATCCACAAGCGTACATTCATCAGTCATTTGAACTATGCCGTTGATCACACCTCTTGTGCAGTAGAAATAAAGTGCAGACTCCCCAGACTAATGTTCAGTCTTAAAAGATCGAGCTTAGTATGGTGATAGCCAGACTACTGTTCAACTGCACTTGTGACTGAATCACGTTGTTTTGGTGATAGCCAGACTACTGTTCAACTGCACTTGTGACTGAATCACGTTGTTTTGGTGATAGCCAGACTACTGTTCAACTGCACTTGTGACTGAATCACGTTGTTATGGGGGGTTGCCATGGCGCTGATAACGCTGCATTCACAAATATACGTAAATCGGCCCCACCGTCCCTTCTAGTCCATCAAGCATCTGTGTCATACATTTTTTGAAAATGTGTTGCACATTTTTTATAAAGGTTTAATGTAATGAAATATTTAGTTTAACCATAAATATGTGCTATGAGAATATGATGGCCTTCATTTCTTATGTGTCCCTAATAGGCCAGTCAATCTAGCGTTTGACCCATAACTAATTGCAATAGTAATCATTCCAAGTTTTTTGTGATCCCTAGGTATATCTAATTAACATATAAAAAATCTACCCATTTATATTTAGTGGAACATACTTTTTTTCAAGGTCAAAGGTAGGAATTTCCAATGCATTTTGCCATTGGGATGTACTACTGGTGAAATGGGTAAAATTTTAAACTATAGATATCAAATTGAAACTTTCCCAGTTGTTTACTCGCATTAAGACAAAGATTTTTTGTATTGCAAGTTTTCTGAAATGTGATGTTTAGATATGCAAATGAGACCAGTTTTACTTAAATATGCAATCATTTGCATATATTTCTGGAAAACTAAATCTGAACAATAGGTACAGTCAGCTTCAAAATAATTGCTGCATTTTGCTTCTATATTGGATACCAAAAGCCTATGCAAAGGGAATATTAGATATTACTTCATATCACCTCAGAAATGAGGAAATCAAGTCAAGTCAAAATCAATGTGTTTCAATGGAAGTACATTATAGAACAAATGATTGTCAATGATATGGTATGATGGAAGCATCTCAGTGCATGCCAACTCACTTGATATGTTGTCTAAAGGTCAATATCTTCCTTATGTGAGTTGGCATGCACTGAGATACTTCCATCGTACCATATCATTGACAATCATTTGTTCTATAATGTACTTCCATTGAAACGCATTGATTTTGACTTGACTTGATTTCCTCATTTCTGAGGTGATATGAAGTGATATCTAATATTCCCTTTGCATAGGCTTTTGGTATCCAATATAGAAGCAAAATGCAGCAATTATTTTGAAGCTGACTGTACCTATTGTTCAGATTTAGTTTTCTAGATATGCAAATTATTGCATACTTAAGTAAAACTGGTCTCATTTGCATATCTAAACATCACATTTCAGAAAACTTGCAATACAAAAAATCTTTGTCTTAATGCGAGTAAACAACTGGGAAAGTTTCAATTTGATATCTATAGTTTAAAATTTTACCCATTTCACCTGTAGTAAGTCCCAATGGCAAAATGCATTGGAAATTGCTACCTTTGACCTTGAATAAAAGTATGTTCCACTAAATATAAATGGGTAGATTTTTAATATGTGATGCAGGAGGGTTTAAGGATCAATAAAAAGTATGAACCATTACTATTGCAATTAGTTTAGGTTTTGGCCCTTTTTTGAGCTAGATTGACTGGCCTATAAAGCCTCCGTCTGTGGAAAGCTCCAGAGAGTGAGAGGACTGTTTGTTGTAGGGTCATTCACATCACACCGAATACTAAATAGTTGAATGGTCATTGGTGGGGGAGGCATCTTGTGATTTTCCATGTGTGTGTGTGTGTGTGTGTGTGTGTGTGTGTGTGTGTGTGTGTGTGTGTGTGTGTGTGTGTGTGTGTGTGTGCATACAGTAGGCTCCTCCTGGGTAGTTGTTCTGTAGACTACAGTATGTGCTGTGCAGCTTCATATTTGAATCCTCATTTGAATCCCTTGACGGCAGCACAGGAACATGACGAGCGTGAGCTGAACAGAATCCACCATAAAACCAAATTATTACAACTTTACTGATATGCTTGCACGCAGGTTTGGGCCAAATAACCTGTTACGTCATCTGTTTATTTTAAGATTACTTTTTACACAACTTATACACAACATATTTATTTATTTTTCCACTGTCTGCAAGGGGCCATGTGCAAAACTCATGTTAGATAGATAGATAGATAGTCTTTATTGTCCTAAAAGGATATTCTTCTTCACACATCAATACATTCCATGAAAAAGATAGCAGCATTTGATGTTCACACACATCACAGTCTCATATCCCACATCACACATAACATATCACATAAATATATAATGAATAGAATAGAATAGAATATATACTTTTTTGATCCCGTGAGGGAAATTCAGTTCTCTGCATCTAACCCAATTTAACCGAATTAGTGAACACACAGCACACAGTGAACACACAGTGAGGTGAATCACACAACCCAGAGCAGTGAGCTGCCTGCCCAACCAGCGGCGCTCGGGGAGCAGTGAGGGGTTAGGTGCCTTGCTCAAGGGCACTTCAGCCGTGGTGGACTGGTCGGGGATCGAACCGGCAACCCTCCGGTTACAAGCCCGATGCGCTAACCAGTACACCACGGCTGTGACGCCCACCATACACCCCCTCCCTTCTTGTTCCCCTCCCCCTCAACACAGTGCTAGCAAAAATACAGACAACATAAACACAAAAGAATAGAGGGGATGGATTATTGTCACCAGAGTTTGTTAAGTGCAGTGATGGCTGAGGTGATGTTTACTGTGCTTCTGTACTTTGGTTTGGGTGTCTGATGCTTCTACAAACACTCCAGGTGCAAACAGAACAGTGCATTGAGTTTTTTGTGGATTAGTTGTTGATTATGATGATTCAAAATACAGATTATTTCATTGCAGGGGAGGGCTTTCCCTAAAACAGGTTGGCATCAGCCTGCGCCTCCACTAAACAGTGGCTTGTATCTGCACCTCCTCTACTCAAATCAAACATCTCACACACATCAGCGCCTTGTGTAAGGACTGTTCATGCAGCCAATAACTACACTGGTGTAGCCTACACAACGTTGTTCAAAATTGATGCATTCAAGTTGACTTTGCAAAGGTAGTCAAATTAAAATAAAATAAATAACTGACTTGGTCTGGTTTTAGGTGATAGACTCACACACTCATTGAATGTTTTGAGGTGTTTGTGAACATTACTGTGTGTGTGTGTGTGTGTGTGTGTGTGTGTGTGTGTGTGTGTGTGTGTGTGTGTGTGTTGGTCTCTCTGTGTGAGTGAGTGTGTGTGTGTGTGTGTGTGTGTGTGTTTGTGTGTGTGTGTGTGTCTGTGTGTGTGTGAGTGTGTTTATGCAAGTGTGAGTGTCTATTCGGGCGAGTGCAGGAAGCAAGACATTTATAACATGCAAATGGTACGACTTTATGATTCTGAAGAAGACTGTGAGTATGAGAGAGAGAACAACAGTTATAATATCTGTAGCCAAAGAGTCCTGGCACAGTCTTGAACAGCACAGGGTGTGGTAGTGTAGTGGTTAAGGAGCTGGGCTAGTGTGCAGTAGCCTGTAGGGTGGTGGTAGTGTAGTGGTTAAGGAGCTGGACTAGTGTGCAGTCTTGGCCTCCATTGGTGCTCCAAAGGACTTGCAGCAGACATGGACAGGTGAGTGTTTGGTGTTCTACACACACTTACAGCAGACATGGACAGGTGAGTGTTTGGTGTTCTATACACACACTTATAGCAGACATGGACAGGTGAGTGTTTGGTGTTCTTACACACACTTACAGCAGACATGGACAGGTGAGTGTTTGGTGTTCTTACACACACTTACAGCAGTGCTTGCTGGTATGTGAGAAGTGTGTAAAAGTGTATGTGTGTGTGTGTACGAGTGTTGATTGATCTGTTTTAGCCGAAACTGACCTGTTGATTGATCCTAAAAGTTGTCAGAGCACATTTGCATTTAGCTACCCAAACTGACTGACATTAAGTCACTTATATTACAAGCATTAGAGAGCTCTTGTTATGCACGACCTGCACTGTAGCATATTAGTGTGTGTCCAAGTACGACCCACACTGTAGCATATTAGTGTGTGTCCAAGTACGACCTGCACTGTAGCATATTAGCTTTGCCTAAGATACAGAAACCTTGGTGAGTCTTCCGGAGTCTTCCCTCCTTCCTCTCCCTACACCTATAATAAATAGTGAAGAGCCCATCACCAAGCCACCGCAACAACGCAAATTCAGTATAAAAAGTACAGTAAATTAAAGTAAATCAAGTAAAGTGCTGAAGGCAACTAATACATGTGAATATAAAGAATAAAGTGTCGACGAGAAACGGCCCGACACAGCGCCCAGCGTAGTCCACGGGAATGCGAGAGAAGGGGAGGCGGCTTAGAAGGCCCCGCCCCTGGAATCAGCACACGCAACAGCTAACCTGCGGAGACACACAAAACAGCACAGGCAAAACAGCACCTCCTGCAGGCGTGACAGCATAACAACAGCAGACTTAGGGAGGACAGACAGATGGCTGAGCACACTCAGGCAGGACACAAGCAGACCAAGACTGGACCGACGCAGACATGACAGACTCAGACTTAGGGGCAGTGAAAGAGACAGTAACGAGGACAGCTACTGAGATGGTGAGTGGGACTGTAACAGGGATGGTGAGTGGGACTGTAACGAGGACAGATCTGAGATGGTGAGCGGGTCTGTAACAGGGACAGATCTGAGATGGTGAGCGGGACTGTAACGAGGACAGATCTGAGATGGTGACGGACAGTAATGGGTCAGCAGGCTTGGGCAAGACAGACAGATGGCTGAGCACACTCAGGCTGGGCACAAGCAGGCCAAGACTGGACCAACTCAGGGAGAGAGACACTAGGGACAGAACTGAGATGGTGAGTGGGACTGTAACGGTAAATGTGACGGAGACTAAGGACTGACAGGACTGAGAACAGAGACGCAGACAGGGACAGAGACGGGCACAGACAACACAAGGGAGATGGGGGCAGTTGGCTGAGATCCACTGTTAGCGGTTGTTAGGCGTGTGCGTGAACTGTTATTTGATCAATCTATTCATTTCCAGCAAGATGCGGCGTCTTACATAGCCTCTTTACATAGCCTGGCACGCCCTCCCAGTGACGTAACACCTTCGGCGTTGCTGTCGCTGATCTGGTCAACTGCTAATCGGGAAGGATTTCTGAATTCCCGACATCTGCGGAACTGCCCCCTTTGGTCGAGAACCAATCAACTTTGAGCAGCTCCAACGGCTCTGGGTAGAGGCGTGTTCAAGGCAGAGGAAAGAGTGTTGTTATTGGTTTAAACTTGGCAAACCGCTTTCTGACATGGACCAGTAGCATGTCGAGGCACTTAAAGGAGGCGGGTCAACCAGCGCTTGGAGAAACTAGGTGCGTTTGCGATGAGCTGCGGCTGACTTAGGCTGGCTTCATACGTCAACGAGAGCTGCAGAGAGCTGCAGAGTCTTAGCAGGAGGGGCGACTAGCACACGCAGTTCATCCCGGACAGTCTGACTGAGCTTACGTACCTAAAGTTACTCTCGAGAGACCTCGCTGGAGACCTCGCGGTAGATATCGCGGGATTTTGTATTAAATACAGTAAAACTTTTATTCTTACTCATTAAAATGAGCATGGTGGCTGACGAAATAAATTGATATGATGTGTTTAAATAAACCACTGTTGTCATACAGTTAACAGGCCTGCATTGCAGCACATTCATTAAATATCAAGTGTTTTCCGTGTATAAGCATAAAATAGCAGAATATCCTCACGTTTTCAGTAGGCTAGCCTACCGCTGTTCCAGAAATCACAAATAAGAAGGTATCCGTTCGATTTCTGTTCATTTTAGCAGATTCTAACGTAAGGAGCAAAGATTCTAGAACAGAGCAAGATGGATCACAGGGATAAGCTCCAGCGTCATCCCAGACGTTGGTTTTAGTGCAGTTGAACTGATCCGTCTTGGTCCGCTCTAGTGTCTTGGGTAAGGAGGCAGAACGAGACACCTGTCATACTCGTCATGGGGAGATTCTTCCAAACGGCCCTATCACAACTTTGAACTGACGTCATTGGGGTGGGTTTTGGCCAGCGCAGTTGCTTACAAACCAACTGCGCTGAACTGCGCTGGCTGAGCTAAGACGCAGTCTCCCGAGATCTTGTAAGGACATGTGACATGATGTCACGGGGGTAACTCCCACCGCGACTGCAAGAAGTCGGACATGATTTCTAACCAGTTTGCATTTCGTCTGTCCCAGTATGCACTCTGTTTAACCCAGCATGCATCACATCAAGTCAGATCTGTGCAGATTTCCGTCAAGTCAAACGCACCTACTGTGTTAGCACAGGCTCTTGGTCAGACTAAAGTCTCGCAGAGCCTTTCAAGTCGATGGCAATCAGGCTAGCGTCTTACAGCTCCAAGCACTCACATGTCTCACATTGTTGCTACTGTTTTTGATGCTGAGAAACATTCTGAATGGTTAATATTTGTATTCTGGAATGTCAGTAGGCCTACCCATGCTATAAGTGGTAGTGGAATGTCTTCAATGTCGGAAATGTGAGGTTGAAGGAAAGTTTTGAAAACGATTAATTCCAGAGAGATTTACTGACTGGTTTCATGATTTGTTTGTTTGTTGCCCTGTACTGAGTGATGTTGTTGTTATTGTTCTCTCTCCAGAACCCTCATGTGTTCTGCATTTAAACGCACATGTTCTCTCCACAGAACCCAGAGCATCACTCTGTTGCTTGTGCTCCTGCTGGGTGAGAGAACAGTCCACTGCCACGGTGATCATTCAGGTACGATGACAAAAGTCCAAGACCATATTTTAGCAAAAAACAAATGGACAAATAGGTATGCTGTGATCTACAAATATTTAGGTTTGGTGGCATACAGTATGTACATTTCAAGCCCTTGGATTTATAAAATTCAATCTGAAAATGTCAAAATGTAGTTATAGACACATTTGCATTCTGTCACAACTTGAAGTTGTGTGCATTTATGGACACTATATCTACTGACCACATTGGCGCCTCGTGAGGATGCCAGTGGTAACGACTCGTGAGGAGCTGGTTTCATCCAAACAAAAACTCTTTAGTGTTGCTGTTAGGGAAGCAGTTGTATGGGCACGTTGGCAAGCAGTTCTATATTAGATTATATATATTAGATTAGATTAGATTCAACTTTATTATTCACTAGTATTAGCTGATCAACAAGAACTGGACTGGGCAAACAGGTGTGCTGTGTTATAACTTATACAAATTTCTAGGTTTGGCAGGTAATCATTTGTGTATGTATATTTCAAGCCCTTAGATTTAAACACTTCAATCTGAATTTAGTAAAAATGTAGTTATCAAACATTTGTATTCTGTCACAACTTGAAGTTGTGTGCATTTATGTGCATTTCTGCATTTTTGTCCACATCTGAAGACGCAGAGCAAGCCACCTCGTGAGCAGGCCAGTGGTGATGGCTGAGAAGACTCGTGAGGAGCTTGTTTCATCCAAACAAAAACTCTTTAGTGTTGCTTTAAGGAAGCTGTTATATGGGCATGTTAGTGAAGCAGTTAGGACACGTTAGGGAAGCACTTATATGGGCACGTTAGGGAAGCACTTATATGGGCACGTTAGGGAAGCAGTTAGGACATGTTAGGGAAGCACTTATATGGGCAGTTTGGGCACGTTAGGGAAGCAGTTAGGACATGTTAGGGAAGCACTTATATGGGCACGTTAGGGAAGCACTTATATGGGCATGTTAGGGAAGCTGTTATATGGGCATGTTAGGGAAGCTGTTATATGGGCATGTTAGGGAAGCAGTTAGGACACGTTAGGGAAGCACTTATATGGGCACGTTAGGGAAGCAGTTACTGTAAGTATGGCACAGCTGCTGCCAGCAGTTCTGTCTGCTAGGCAAATCGCCTCCTATGTGGCCGTCGGTCCTTGAGCAGGAAACAGCCCAAAGCCTGGGGCCCAAACAAACAAACAAACAAACAAACTCTACGCACATGCTCACTGAACATGCTCTGACTGGACACTGTGGATGCAGCAATGCCTCCACCTGCTGGTTAAGTAAGGTAATGGCAGGTAGAGGTGATCACATTATGTAAGCTGATAGGATGGATAGTGTTTGAGTTTGGGATTTGAGAATGGATTGACATTAACATGTTCAGATCTTTCACCTTTCTACCACTGATGCAAAAATTACCATTAAGCTGGTCAGATACGGTAATGGCAGCAGTTCAATGACCCATAAGCTGAAGTCAGATCAGTTTGTCTCAGAATGAATGACAATTCTCTCAAAACTATTAGTTCAACTTCCACAACATTAAGTCATTTGTGCACATCATAGTAGCAATTTCTCCTTCCCCTGAACAAATTGCAAATGCTTTTGGACATCAGCAAGTGGTATCAGTTGCTTTCATACTATTGCCTGCTGTTTTATAACATTATCTTTTGCTTATGTCATGTCAGTCAAAATGAAGTATACTCATGGATGCTGAATAGTTGTTCCCAATAAAACTAATAGTCTTCATTTCATTGCTTGAGTCATGACATTCAAAACTGTTGAACTAGTTATCAAATTCTGTCACAACGCTGTAAATTGCAAAGAGCATACAGTAAAAATATAAAATGTGTGTAGTCAGTGTCGTGCTTCTGCAGGTTATCCAATAGGTTTTGTTTTGAGAAATGCACTGCTGTGCAAATGTTATAGTTTTTCTCAGTTGCTTTGGTGCTTTTCTCAGATCAGAATGAAAATTCTCATAACTATTATAACGTGTTGAACTAGTTTTGTCACAAATTCTGTCACAATGCAAAGAGCACATCCAGTAAAAATGTGAAATGTACGTTTTGATGTCTGTCGTAATTGACCTCTCCATAACATAGCCTGGGAGAAGCAGACAAACCTGTTGGTGGATTTGAATTGGGTCTGCAGGCCAGTCTGGTCATAGTGGACAGATTGTTAACCATGTGCATCACGTGCTGTGCAGTTCTGCGCCATCACAAACTCGCCTAATCTGTCCACGATGGTCTAGATGGGCGTGTTTACGAGCCTAGACTGGCCTAGACCCTGCCTTCATGACGTCGAGACTTTGCCCTAATTGGCTTTTACATCCCTGATGTTGTGGAGGTGTTTAGATGCCTCTTCATATCCACAAGGGTCCGTGCCTCATGTTTTGTCATGTGGTCACGTCTAGATTACGGGAAGTAGAGAGTGTACAACTTCATAGCAGCGTTTGTGTCACCGGCAGATCTTGCTGCTGCAAGAGGTCAGTTGGAGTTGAACTTGAACGCGCCTCATGATACCTATCCTGGCTGGTCATGTGACTCTAGGCGAGTTTGTGATGACGCAGCATCGAGGAGCGCTGCACAGAACTGCGCAGCACAAGATGCACGTGGTTAAAAATCTGTTCTCTAAAAATCTCTAGACTATGGGAAGTAGAAAGTGTCCAACTTCATAGCAGCGTTTGTATCCCCGCCCCTGCTGTCACCGGCAGATCTCGCTGCTGCAAGAGGTCAGTTGGACGCGCAGTTGAACGCGCCTAATATCTGGCTGGTCATGTGACAGCTGTTGTTGTTGCTGTTGTGTGTCTGCAGGTGGCGCTGTTGATGTGCGTGTGGTGAATGGAGGGCGCTGCTCAGGCAGAGTGGAGGTGCTCCATGATGGACAGTGGGGCACCGTGTGTGATGATTACTGGGACATAAGGGATGCTGAGGTCGTGTGCAGACAGCTGGGCTGTGGAGAACCTGTGGAGGCGGTCACCAAGGCTCACTTCGGACAAGGGTCTGGACCAATCTGGATGGATGACGTTGAATGCAAAGGGACAGAACAGACTCTACAGAGCTGCCTATTCAACGGGTTTGGAACACATGACTGTAAGCATTCTGAAGATGCTGGAGTCATCTGTTCAGGTACATCACACACAGTTACTACTGACTACTACAACACAACACTCATCACACACAGTTACTACTGACTACAACAACACAACACTCATCACACACATTTACTACTGACTACAACAACACCCATCACACACAGTACTACTGACGACAACAACACTCATCACACACAGTTACTACTGACTACAACACCCATCACACACAGTTACTACTGACGACAACAACACAACACTCATCACACACAGTTACTACTGACTACAACACCCATCACACACAGTTACTACTGACGACAACAACACAACACTCATCACACACAGTTACTACTGACTACAACACCCATCACACACAGTTACTACTGACTACAACAACACAACACTCATCACACACAGTTACTACTGACTACAACAACACCCATCACACACAGTTACTACTGACTACAACAACACAACACTCATCACACACAGTTACTACTGACTACAACAACACACTCATCACACACAGCTACTACTGACTACAACAACACAACACTCATCACACACAGCTACTACTGACTACAACAACACAACACTCATCACACACAGTTACTACTGACTACAACAACACAACACTCATCACACACAGTTACTGACAACAACACAACACTCATCACACACAGTTACTACAGACTACAACAACACCCATCACACACAGTTACTGACAACAACACAACACTCATCACACACAGTTACAGCTGAAGGACCATTGTAAACTGGATAAACCAGCTGAAGGTATATGTTTGCAAGAGATTTGCTGGTCTAGCTGGTCAATCATCATATGGTGGTCAAACAAGCTGGGGGGTATTCAATCAACCTCGCTAAAGGCTTAACCTGGCTCATTTCGATAAGCCTCGCTAATTTTAGTGAGAGTTCCGTTCCATTAGTGTGGTTTACGTGAATCCCAGCTTGGTAACCATGGGAATTTATGCCACAGAACTAACCTGGTCGGTGGCAGCCTAACTGCCGGGCTAAATTAATCTGTGCTGCAAAAAAAAACATCAGTCGGAAAACGAGTCCCAAAAGATGGTTCCGTCAACCTGTGCTTTTGTCACCTGTCTGTAGCCTACAACTTAAAAAAATAAAAGGAGAAACTTTTTTTTCCGATAGTGTTACCAAGCATTGAATTAGGCTACCTATTCGCTAGTTTCAAAGAATTTATTAAAATTTTGCAACTTAAAATATTTCAATTTGACATGTGTGTGGTCCAAGGAATCTGCTCTGCTCTGCAGAATTGCGCCTTTCATGGTGTCATGCGCAGCGTGACGGCTTAGCAAGACTGTGTCATGTTTTACGTGTTCTCGGGTTCGGTTCCCATGTGATGAAATTTCACATGTTAAAGGAATACGCCACCCAAAAATGAAATTAAGCCAATCTCGGCCATCCCCAGAGTTAGAACAGTGAAAAAACCCCGGTTAAAATCCGTCCGGGCAGCCTCGTTCGATTTTGCATTATGATTTGTACTCGTTTTGAACACACGTCTCCCTAGATATATTTAGAAAAAAATAGATGTTAAATTGTGTTGTTTTTGCTTACAGTTTTTGCCCATTGCTTGAACACATTTTTCAAAACTTCGCCCACTGTGCCAAAACTCTACACACAAGTAAACATAACACAACACTAGGAAATATATCTTTCACATCTATGTCAAATTGAAACTCTACTATCAGTACCTAAACTCTGCTATCAAAACCTAACAATCCCTTGTCAAAGTATAACTCTGTTGACAAAATGAAACACACTTGCATCATGGTTATGGTTATGGTTATGGTTATGGTTATTTAGCAGACGCCTTTGTCCAAAGCGACATACAAATAAATAACAATACAAATTAAATAACAGTGAACAATTACAAAAAGGGAGAATAGCAATATTATCAATAAAACAATCAATTAGGCACTAACCTAATGAGAAATAAAACAATGAAATGAGAATAGCAATCAAATAAGTCACTCAGTTAATTATATAATAACAATAACTATAGCATGGTAAGGCTAAATTTAAGGACAATAGCAGAATAAATGTCAAATTCTAACAATGGACAAATTATAACAAAACAATACTATTATACAAACCATAACACATAACAAACGCTCAAAAGACTAAGTGCATATTAAACAAATATGCCTTAAGACCCCTCTTGAAAGATCCAACACTGTTGCTGGAACGGAGAGCACTGGGCAACTCATTCCACCAACACGGAACCACTGAAGAATAGGATCTACAGTTTGACCTAGCATGAATGGTTTGTCGACATAACAGACGCTCCTCAGAAGATCGCAATGGGCGGTTGGGAATGTACATCTTGATCAAAGAACTGAAGTAGCTAGGAGCAGATCCAGTCAGTGTCCTATAGGCCAGAGTGAGAGATTTAAATTTAATTCTGGCTACTATAGGGAGCCAGTGGAGAGTAACTAGGAGAGGGGTTACATGTGCATCATATGCATACATTTTCAGATCGGGAGGAACACACTAGTCTACTTTATATAAAACATATTTGCTTGAATACCTATTGCAAAACTTCGCTCATTGTGCCAAAACTCTAAACACACGTAAACATGACACAACACTGGGAAATATACCATTCACATCACCATTTCCAATGGCAAAACTGAGGGCTTTGTAGATGGCTGATTGGTGTTCAGTTTTGCAAGTAAGTGCGTTCAGGTGTGTATTTGAGAGGTTGCAATTACCCGATGTGTTTTGTATTTTGGATATATGTGTTTAACAAATGGTACTCTGAGATTTCATTTTTGAACGAAGTGTCTATGTATGACATAGAGAGTAGTATGCAGGACCAAGTGTGTTGCATAAAGGAGTAAGTGTGTTGCAGAATTGAAACTAGAGTGCAAAGCAGCACTTTTGTTTAAGGTATAGGTACATGTGTTTGAGATATTGCAACAAAACTTCAAGTTGTGATACTTTAGTCTAAGCATGGGTCTATAGTGTTCAAGCAACAGGCAAAAACTGTAATTACCTGAAAAACAAGGAGGTAATTTCCAGGAAAATACACAGCATCAGGGCCGTAAAATACACTATCACTTATTTCCACTCAATTACTTAGTTATAGGCTACCATCTCTGATCTGAAATTGGTTACATGTAGCCTACTGGCATTACAGTTTTTGCCCGTTGCTTGAACACTATAGACCCATGCTTAGACTAAAGTAACACAACTTGAAGTTTTGTTGCCATATCTCAAACACATGTACCTATACCTTAAACAAAAGTGCTGCTTTGCACTCTAGTTGCAATTCTGTAACACACTTACTCCTTTATGCAACACACTTGGTCCTGCATACTACTCTCTATGTCATACATAGACACTTCTTTCAAAAATGAAATCTCATAGTACCATTTGTTAAACACATGTATCCAAAATACAAAACACATCGGGTAATTGCAACCACTCAAATACACACCTGAACGCACTTACTTGCAAAACTGAACACCAATCAGCCATCTACAAAAAGCCCATTCGTTTAGCCATTGGAAATGGTGATGTGAACGGTATATTTCCCAGTGTTGTGTCATTGTTTCCTTGTGTGTAGAGTTTTGGCACAATGAGTGAAGTTTTTCTAAATGTATTCAAGCAAATATGTTTTATATAAAGTAGACTAGTGTATTCCTCCTGATTTGCAAGTGTATGCATATGATGCAAGTGTGTTTCATTTTGTCACCAGAGTTACATTTTGACAAAGGATTGTTGGGTTTTGATTGCAGAGTTTAGGTACTGATAGAAGAGTTTCAATTTGGCATACATGTGAAAGGTTTATTTCCTAGTGTTGTGTTATGTTCGCTAGTGTGTAGAGTTTTGGTATGGTGAGCGAAGTTTTGCAAAATGTGTTCAAGCAACGGGCAAAAACTGTAAACACACAACCACATGTTGTTGAGCACAACATTTTGTTCTGCAAAAAACATTGTTTTCACACATTTAACATGTTCTGCGATAATAAAACAACATAATCAAATTCTGAAACAGTAGGCTATTTTTGTTTCGCAGCTGGGAAAGGAGCAAACACGAACCGCTCTGTCTTTTTTGTCCTTTTTCTTCTGTCTGTAGCATGTTTCACGAGAGAAAAGACGGGCTCTGATCTCACTGTAATTTGAGCACTGGACTGCCCGTAGTGTCTTCCGGCAATAGCTCCTGTGTGCTTCCGTGTGAGAACTCTCGTGACATTTCTGTGCTTCAGATAGAGTTGCGGTCTTGAACTACAGTATGTCTCGAACGATTTCTAAGTGTGTACAGACTATTCCAAAGTTTACAGACTGACTGGTGCTTTGTTTTATGTTTAGACACCTCGAGTTAGCTGCTGACGAGGTTTTGCGCTGTTTTGAGCAATGTTAGTGGTTTAAAAATGCGATTTTGAAAGCGTAGCCTATGCCACTGTTAGCGACTTTGGGCTGTAGCTCTTGCCCGTGCTAGCTTTGTAGGCTACTGCGTGATCAACGAAAAATACTTCTTCCACGGCTTAGTTCAATTTTCGGCAGACTTATACTTTAAATGTGTTATGTTAAATGTTCACTTTTTTTTTTTGCAGAACAAAGTAATAAAGGTCGTACTCAACATGTGTTTGTGTGTTGAATGTCAGTAGGCTACATGATAGCCTATTTCAGATCAGAGATGGTAACAACTAAGTAATTGAGTGGAAATAAGTGATAATGTATTTTACGGCCCTGATGCTGTGTATTTTCCTGGTAATTACCTCCTTGTTTTTCAGGTAATTAAGCAAAAACAACACTAAAAATGTTATAAGGATAATTGATGGGTTTATCAGCACAGCTAAGTAATTAACTAGGAAGAGGCAATAGTGCATTTTACAGCTCTGATACCATATAGTTTTCATAAAATTACTCAGTTTGTTCCAGTTTAGTTACAGGCACATAATGTCTTCTTTATCAGCTTACTACTACAATGACTTGGTTTGTCTCTTTCTTAGTAGGCTAATAACTAAGTAAATGGGTGGAAATAAGTGATAATGTATTTTACGGCCCTGATGCTGTGTATTTTCCTGGAAATTACCTCCTTGTTTGTCATGTAATTAAACAAAAACAATAAGTAAAGTTTCAAATAATTACCATTTTATTTTACTTAAAATGAAAGCTGTTTGCATCGCTATTACCTAAAAACTGCAGAGTTATTGCACTGGAAACTGCATGGAAATAACTTGTAATAAGTGGCTACAAAGGATTATTCATAAAATTATATCAAAATACCATAGGAATTACCACCTTAATTAATGCTGTTTGCATTGCTGTTACCTAGAAACAGCAGAGTAATTGCACTAGAAACGGCATAGAAATTACTGGTAATAAGTGGTAACAAGTGGTAACAAGGGATTGATACCATGAAATTACATAGCCGTAATGTAAAGTGTTACCGCTATGGGTTATAGGCTAAATGAAGCACAACCTCATTCAAAATCTTAGTCAGGTCAGGCCCTGACGCGAGCGCTTCCCTATGAATGAAACAGTCCGTCTGTTGCGCATCGGGCGCTATCCTCCTCTATCACGGTCTGCAGGCCATTTCTTTTACCTGCTATCGTCTGCGCCATCCGAGTCCCTCACAGTTTTCCCATTTGATGTCATATTCTGCCAGGTAGACTAGGGTAATTGTTGAGAATGTTGAATAGCTCATCAGCAGTGGCCCTACTTTTGACAGAATAGAATATCTTTGCTCGCTGTCAAGTTAACAAAGCGGACATAACTAAACCACCTTCGTTACTGTCAGTGGCTGCCTGAAGTTGGAGAACAAGTAGAAATGTAGGCCTATTGCAATTTAAAAACTGGAATAGGCTACTCGGGAACGGCTTATTATACAAATTAATTGCATTAATGTAGCCTAATAATAATAGGCTGCCATCAGAAAGATCGCGCTCTGTCAAGTGTCATTCATATCAGTGTGAACTTCGTGAGCAATCCGACAGGAACGAATGGTGCGCATTTTGCACTTCGCCCGCCGCAAATAATTTCTCTGCGCTGAGAACGTTGTAGACAGATATTAGACCTATACCTGCTATTGATCTAAAGAGCCTATACATGCCTTAAGTTCGTCTTCTGTCTACAATATGCTCTGCTGTGGTCTAGTCACCAACTGATTATGAAGGGGTTGAAGAAAAAGAAGAATGGATTTTGGCGTGACATTTCTTGCGTCTGCGTGAGAGCGTGAGATTGATGCTGAAATCGTGAGTGTCACGGCGGGAGCGTGAGAGTTGGCAACCCTGTCTCAGTAACCTAGAGAGTGCAGGGTTTAGCTGTTAGCAGTGTAGCTAATCCTCTCAGTAACCTAGAGAGTGCAGGGTTTAGCTGTTAGCAGTGCAGCTAATCCTCTCAGTAACCTAGAGAGTGCAGGGTTTAGCTGTTAGCAGTGTAGCTAACCCCTCTCAATACCTCAGAGTGTGCAGGGTTTAGCTGTTAGCAGTGTAGCTAACGGCTCAGTAGGCCAGATGTTGACTTAAATGATCTCGACATTTCTAATCATCAAATTGTTTTGTTGTCCTTTTAGATCCAGTTGAAATCAACGAGATAACAACAGTGACCCCCACATCAACACTGGAATCTGTCTCTACCACCAGCACCTCACACACACACACACCTGTCACAACAATGACCCCCACATCAACACCAGAATCTGTCTCTACCACCAGCACCTCACACACACACACACCTGTCACAACAACAACCCCCACATCAACACCAGAATCTGTCTCTACCACCAGCACCTCACACACACACACACCTGTCACAACAATGACCCCCACATCAACACCAGAATCTGTCTCTACCACCAGCACCTCACACACACACACACCTGTCACAACAATGACCCCCACATCAACACCAGAATCTGTCTCTACAACCAGCACTTCACACACACACACACCTGTCCCCCTCTCTCACACTCCCTACACATCTGTGAGTTCCTCCATAGCACCAGTCACTTGCAATGGAACATCCTGCCGTCTAGGTGAGTCTTGGATGCACACACACACACACACACACACACACACACACACCACAAAACCACAAGGGATAATACTCTACATATAATACTACCAATAGAATTACAGCAAGTACCAATATATAATACACGCTACGTGTGTGTGTGTGTGTGTGTGTGTGTGTGTGTGTGTGTGTGTGTGTGTGTGTGTGTGTGTGTGCATGTGTGCTAACCCTCTCTGTAGGTGACCTGCTGTTTGTTGATGTTAATCTATCTTGGCTGGAGGCCCTGCAGTACTGTGGGCAGAGGAGCTCCAGGCTGGTCCACATCCTGAACAGTACCATCCAGACCCGGGTCACCCAGCTGCTGAGCTCCCTGCCGGCCGAGATGCTGCCCGTGCCCACGGCCTGGGTGGGGCTGGTCCACTGCTTCCTGCGCCCGCAGGAGACCTGGCAGTGGCTGGACCGTCCGGTGGAGTACGAGCGTTGGCATGACGACTATCCCCGCTGGCGTTTCTTCTTTCACTGTGGCCAGGTGGTGCAGGTGGCTGCAGGGGACTACAGGTGGTGGGACGCCTGCTGCATGGAGCAACGCCCCTTCATCTGTCAGGTGAGCAGTAAGACACGCCCTTTCATCTGTCAGGTGAGCAGTAAGACACGCCCCTTTACCTGCCAGGTGAGCTGTAAGACACACCCCTTCATCTGTCAGGTGAGCAGTAAGACACGCCCCTTTACCGGTCAGGTGAGCAGTAAGACACGCCCCTTCATCTGTCAGGTGAGCAGTAAGACACGCCCCTTCATCTGTCAGGTGAGCAGTAAGACACGCCCCTTCATCTGTCAGGTGAGCAGTAAGACACGCCCCTTTACCGGTCAGGTGAGCAGTAAGACACGCCCCTTCATCTGTCAGGTGAGCAGTAAGACACGCCCCTTCATCTGTCAGGTGAGCAGTAAGACACGCCCCTTCATCTGTCAGGTGAGCAGTAAGACACGCCCCTTTACCTGCCAGGTGAGCTCTAAGACACGCCCCTTCAGCTGCCAAGTGAGCAGTAAGACACGCCCCTTTACCTGTCAGGTGAGCAGTAAGACACACCCCTTTACCTGTCAGGTGAGCAGTAAGACAAGCCTTTGTTGTATAACTGGAAAGACTGGGGCAGCCGTGGTGTACTGGTTAGCGCATCGGGCTTGTAACCGGAGGGTTGCCGGTTCGATCCCCAACCAGTCCACCACGGCTGAAGTGCCCTTGAGCAAGGCACCTAACCCCTCACTGCTCCCCGAGCGCCGCTGGTTGGGCAGAGCTCACTGCTCTGGGTTGTGTGATTCACCTCACTGTGTGTTCACTGTGTGCTGTGTGTTCACTAATTCGGTTAAATTGGGTTAAATGCAGAGAACTGAATTTCCCTCACGGGATCAAAAAAGTATATATTCTATTCTATTCTATTCTGAGCTGTTGGCTGTAGCAACTCGAGCTCGTTAAAACCGATTGTTTTAGTTTTCTTATTGTAACAACAGTACTCGATGACTTTGAGAAACGGAGATCTATGTGAAAAATCGCCAGACTTCTCCTTTAATCGTGTTTGTTGTGTTGTTGGTTCAGGACGAGACTAGTGACAGCACAACTCCAGCAGAGGGGGCTAGAGACTCAGAGGGCTGCTACCATCGCCTGCTGTGACCCCACCACTCCAGCAGAGGGGGCTAGAGTCTCAGAGGATGCTGCTCTGGCCTCACCAGCTTGCAGCAGAGCTGCACACCTCACCAGCCTGCCAATCTCAACATTGTTTGCCTTAATTTCAATATCTAATAGTCTTAATCTCAACATTGTATGCCTTAATCTCAATATGGTATGGTCTTTAATCTCAATATCTGATAGTCTTAATTTCAACATTGTATAGCCTTTGTGAGATAATTTGTATATGTTTTTCATTGAATTAATGAATTGTTTTAGTATAGCTTACATATATAATGAAATCTAGTTACCATCCTTCACCTTAGGAATGTTAAGATAACCTCTGTGTCAGGTAAAGCCCTCTTTGGCAATGTGAGATGTCTGATGGTGACCACATGGGGCCTAGACACAACGATGGCTTAGGTTGAGGGGGTCTTGTTAACATTTGTATGTCTTTTATATGCCAGCTAGTTAAAGAATCACTGTTAAGTGCATCTTGTGGTTTTCCATTTGTGTGTGTTAAGAGTATAAGAACTGGCTTCACCCACAGTTGTGTGGGCTTGTTACCAGTTGTCTTGAAGTAATTTTGACCACACCTTAATCTCAATATCTGATTTTAATCTTACTTTCGACATTAGCCCTTTTTCCATTAAAAAATTCATTTCCATCAACAGGGATCTGATGACATCATGTTGATTCACTAGAATTGTTCTGTTAAATGGAAAACCGTTTTGGTGATTCTTATATCGCTAGAAAGTACATCGAATTATGAGTTAATTTGCTCGAAACTCTAATGGATGTTTTATTCTCAACATTTGAATGTCTAACCCAAGCTCTTCAAATATTTCTGTCTTAATAGAGTTATCTGATTTAACAAGTTTTATAAATGAATTTATACTCTCTGTGGTTCTTATGGGAATGTGTACAACAGCTCTACTAATATAAATAACTATTAATGATATCTACTGACTTGAAATAAAAAAAAAGGTGTCTAGAGTTAGCAATGATGTGTATTTCTGTATTTGGTGTTTACTAGAATGGCATTTCTGAAGTTAACTCAGTAGTTTTAAATAAAACCTCAATTACTGATCATGATGTCCAGTATGTGTTTTTTGTGTGTGTGTTTATTGATAAATCAAAACAAATGTTCAAACAGACGATAGCAAACCTAAAGTATGAAGAAAGCTAGGCCTAAGCCAAAATAAAAACTAAAAGTAATATAAACGATATAAACAATATAAACACATAAACATTCAAACAGCTGGCACAAGAAGCTCTTAAAGGAACACTTCACCGTTTTTTCATATTAAACTACGTTATTTCCTTAACTAAGACAAGTTGATACACACCTCTCATGTTTCAATGCGTGCACTCACTGGCTCTGGTGTGCGGCGCAACTTTGATAGCACTTAGCTAGCCCAATGCATTCAATAGGATCCAAACAGAGATTAAGTTAGAAGCAACCAAACACCTCCATGTTTTCCCTATTAAAATACAGTTACACGAGTAGTCACACGACCAAGTATGGTGAGACAAAATAAAACGTGGTGCATTTCTAAGCAGGTAAGAGGGATAACTATTTTGTGTGGCGCAGTAATATCCTCACTCTTGCACTTTCAGTTTCACTTTGGAGTGAGGATATTACTGCGCAGAGTCTAAGTGCTCCCAATGTTAATCCACGGCACAATATAGTTATCCCAACGCCTCTTCTCCTAGAGCATTTGAGCTATCGACGCCGTTCCAACACTATAAAATCAGGCCCAATCCGGTGTAGCTTGCTTGTTCATGTCGGATGGCTGCCGGTTGTTGTTTTTCCGGTATTCCCGTTTTTTTTTTTTTTTTTTTTTTTGCAGCCTCTTTTTAAGCATTGTTAACATAAGTTAGCATTGTTAGCAGTGCTAGCATGGTTAACTGCTAGAAATCATCAGCCAAGTTAGCTGATCAACCTGGTTAGCATTGTTAGCATAGTTAGCATCTTGCAGGTCCTCGGACATGGACATTTCTAGTTTTGTCTATTGTCAAATTCTTTGCAAATAATTTTTATTGCTGTATATCCTCTTATTTATATTAATATACAGATAGAGGCGATTTAGGTACAGCTCAGTTTTAAGAAACCTAAAGCCCAAAGTTGTAGACCATTTGGAAATGTGCTACAATTAAAAAAAAAAAAGAAAAAAAACACATGTGCATGCATAGACTCTTCCTGGACAGTTGCTTTGGAAACTGAGCTGGTCCTCTCTGCTCCGTATTTGAATCCTCATTTAAATCCCTTGATGGCAGCACAACAGAATGACGAGCATGGAAAAAAAAAAACATGAAACCAAATTACTATGGCTTCCACACACACACTCACACACACACACACACATACACACACTCACACACACACACTCACATACACACCCCCCCCCACACACACACACACACACACACATACACACACTCACACACACTCACATACACCCCCCCCCCCCCCCCCCACACACACACACCTAGATCCTAATGTTGTAATTGAATTTCCCCTTGGGGATCAATATAGTATCTACTGTACCTATCACCAGCCATTCAGAGGCCTCATTTGTAGTGTGTTGGTGAGAAACACATCTGTACTGAGCTGTACATAAGTATCTCATGTTGTCATGTAAACTCAAATATTAGTCTGTTCTGGTCAGACTTGGTCTCATTCTGCTATGGTCTTGGTCTTGGTACCCTCTGGTCCAGGTAATGACGTGGTCTTGGTCTTGATACCCTCTGGTCCAGGTAATGACGTGGTCTTGGTCTTGATACCCTCTGGTCCAGGTAATGACGTGGTCTTGGTCTTGGTACCCTCTGGTCCAGGTAATGACGTGGTCTTGGTCTTGATACCCTCTGGTCCAGGTAATGACGTGGTCTTGGTCTTGATACCCTCTGGTCCAGGTAATGACGTGGTCTTGGTCTTGATACCCTCTGGTCCAGGTAATGACGTGGTCTTGGTCTTGATACCCTCTGGTCCAGGTAATGACGTGGTCTTGGTCTTGATACCCTCTGGTCCAGGTAATGACGTGGTCTTGGTTGAGATGGTCTTGACAACACACTAAATGTCTAGAGGTTTTTGGATTTGAGTGTGTGTCTCTCTCTCTCTGTGTGTGTGTGTGTGTGTGTGTGTGTGTGTGTGTGTGTGTGTGTGTGTGTGAATTTGTCACTTCCTGTCCTAGATGGTGGCAGGTTGCAGGTGTTCAACATCCATTGTGATTAGCATCGTTAGTGTAATAGATCTGGATTAAATTAAATTAAATTAAATTAAATAATAAAAGAAAACATCCCCAAGGGCCAATTTCCTCATGCAGGTGTGTGTGTGTGTGTGTGTGTGTGTGTGTGTGTGTGTGTGTGTGTGTGTGTGTGTGTGTGTGTGTGTGAGTGTGTGTGTGTGAGTGTGTGTGTGTGTGTGTGTGTGTGTGCGTGTGTGTGCATACAGTAGGCTCCTCCTGGGTATAGTTGCTCTGTAGACTACAGTATGTGCTGTGCAGCTCCATATTTGAATCCTCATTTGAATCCCTTGACGGCAGCACAGGAACATGACGAGCGTGAGCTGAACAGAATCCACCATAAAACCAAATTATTACAACTTTACTGATATGCTTGCACGCAGGGTTGCGTCACCTGTGTGTTCACTGTAAGATGTGTGTTTTGACTAATTCACTGATGGGATAAATGCAGAGACCAAATTCCTGGTATGCACAAGTATACCTGATAATGATAATTAATTACATATTAATTATAAAATAGGGCTCTGACTACCCGCCCCCATCTGAAAAATCCCACCCACTAGGTTGGGTGCCTCCTGTAGAGGATTCTCCATGGTAGAGGATATCCCAGAGGCTGTAATTCGGCCGTAGGTACAAGGCTGAAGGCCATATAGCATAGCCTAGCCTACACTGGCTAATAACTTCCAGGCCATCCGCTAATACGCAGCCAATTTCACAAATGCTTTTAAACTTTGGAATAAGCTACATCACTTCTACTGGGCTTATACACCGACCCACATAAAGTTTTACCCATGATCATTGAACATTGTTAGGCCATGTAACAACATCATACATACATGCAGGTGTCTGAATTGATTCTGCTATGGTTGTTGTATTTAGCAGACATTTGGGCTAAACTCCAATATCTCGACTATGAGACTACTTTACTACGGAATTTCAAACAGAATCGGCAATGACATTTGTCACTCATTCTTTGTTATTCCTGCATTACAAATTGCATTTCATCACTGGCAGCCAAGTTTCCATAGCAGCACACAGTGATGTCTTTTTTAGAATATAGATTATCTCATTGTAGAGACGTGTGCAGGGGTACAGCTCTCCCTAAAACAGGTTGGCTTCAGCCTGCACCTCCTCTACTCAAATCAAAACAGTGGCTTGTGTCTGCACCTCCTCTACTCAAATCAAAACAGTGGCTTGTGTCTGCACCTCCTCTACTCAAATCAGAACAGTGGCTTGTGTCTGCACCTCCTCTACTCAAATCAGAACAGTGGCTTGTGTCTGCACCTCCTCTACTCAAATCAGAACAGTGGCTTGTGTCTGCACCTCCTCTACTCAAATCAGAACAGTGGCTTGTGTCTGCACCTCCTCTACTCAAATCACATCAGTGGCTTGTGTCTGCACCTCCTCTACTCAAATCAAATCAGTGGCTTGTGTCTGCACCTCCTCTACTCAAATCAATACAGTGGCTTGTGTCGGCACCTCCTCTACTCAAATCACATCAGTGGCTTGTGTCTGCACCTCCTCTACTCAAATCACATCAGTGGCTTGTGTCTGCACCTCCTCTACTCAAATCAATACAGTGGCTTGTGTCGGCACCTCCTCTACTCAAATCACATCAGTGGCTTGTGTCTGCACCTCCTCTACACAAATCACATCAGTGGCTTGTGTCTGCACCTCCTCTACTCAAATCAAATCAGTGGCTTGTGTCTGCACCTCCTCTATGCTAATCAAACATCTTGCACACATCAGTGGCTTGTGTAAGGACTGTTCATGCAGACGACAACTGGTACACTGGTGTAGCTACACAACTTTGTTCAAAATTGATGCATTCAAGTTGACTTTGCAAAGTTTGTAAAATTAGATAAAATAAATAACTGACTTGGTCTGGTTTTAGGTGATAGACACACACACTCATATTGAATGTTTTGAGGTGTTTGTGAACACTGTGTGTGTGTGTGTGTGTGTGTGTGTGTGTGTGTGTGTGTGTGTGTGTGTGTGTGTGTGTGTGTGAGTGAATGTGTGCGTTTATGCAAGTGTGAGTGTCTATTTGTGCGAGTGCAGGAAGCAAGACATTTATAACATGCAAATGGTACGACTTTATGATTCTGAAGAAGACTGTGAATATGAGAGAGAGAACAACAGTTATAATATCTGTAGCCAAAGAGTCCTTGCACAGTCCTGAACAGCACAGGGTGTGGTAGTGTCGTGGTTAAGGAGCTGGGCTAGTGTGCAGTAGCCTGTAGGGTGGTGGTAGTGTAGTGGTTAAGGAGCTGGGCTAGTGTGCAGTAGCCTGTAGGGTGGTGGTAGTGTAGAGGTTAAGGAGCTGGGCTAGTGTGCAGTAGCCTGTAGGGTGGTGGTAGTGTAGTGGTTAAGGAGCTGGGCTAGTGTGCAGTAGCCTGTAGGGTGGTGGTAGTGTAGTGGTTAAGGAGCTGGGCTAGTGTGCAGTAGCCTGAAAGTTCTGGGTTGAATTCTTGGCCTCCATTGGTGCTCCAAAGGACTTGCAGCAGACATGGACAGGTGAGTGTTTGTGGTTCTACACACACTTGCAGCAGACATGGACAGGTGAGTGTTTGGTGTTCTACACACACTTACAGCAGACATGGACAGGTGAGTGTTTGGTGTTCTTACACACACTTACAGCAGACATGGACAGGTGAGTGTTTGGTGTTCTTACACACACTTACAGCAGTGCGTGCTGGTATGTGAGAAGTGTGTAAAAGTGTACCGTATTTTTCTGGACTATAAGGCGCACTTAAAAGCCTTTCATTTTCTCAAAAAAAGACAGTGCGCCTTATAATCCAGAGCGCCTTATATATGGAATAATTCAGGACCTCGAATTGATTTTGTGTGATACACTGTGCTCTGTCTGTTATTGTGAAAGTGTTTGATGGAGTTTGACTGACTGACTTATCGGTTTTGTTTCGCTTACTGTAATGCGCCTTATAGTCCGGTGCGCTTTATATATGAAAAAAGTTTGAAAATAGACCATTCATTGACAGTGCGCCTTATAATCCAGTGCGCCTTATAGTGCGGAAAATATGGTACAGTATGTGTGTGTGTGTACGAGTGTTGATTGATCTGTTTTAGCCGAAACTGACCTGTTGATTGATCCTAAAAGTTGTCAGAGCTCTAACCTTGCACTGCATGTTAGCTTTGCCTATACATGTCAGCTTAACAGGCTATTTTAAAACATGTAAATGATTAAGGAAGTGTGGGCAATGCTGTGGCCAACATTGCTCCATTAATGTTCATGTCTGTGTCACAGGCAGGTAGGGCAGGCAGGCAAGCTCAGGACGACCGTCCTTCAGGGCGGAGCAGGAACAATGACGGCTCTTACGAGACCATAAATTAAGTAGGCCTAAGGGATAATGGACGACACGCCGTGCGGTTATTCAAAGTTAATGCACGTTCTAGACGGTGATACGGCCCGACGCGAAGCGGAGGGACGTTCCGTCTAGAAAAGTGCATTAACTTTGAATAACCGCACGGCGTGAAGTCCATTATCCCGCTTATTCCACTGTTGCCACTTGCGTTGTGTTCGTTTCCGGTGCTAATTTAATTGTTTTAATCGCTAGAACGGTATTGTTTGTAGAACTACTTTTCCCAGACACATTTCAACTAATTTCTCAAACTGCGGTTACTAGTTATAAATGGATGGTTGCTATGGCCAAAAGCCAGTCGTTAGTTCTATCTCCTGTTGTCAAGCTGGCACATCCCAGGATTCTGATGAACGTTAACTTTGAAAGATTGCTATTTTTCTTAGCCTACTGCCACCTAACTAGCTAAATGACACCTCTGTCATATGCTAAACGTTACTATGATCTGAACGTCTGTATTTTACAGCTTCTATGTAAAGTGACAGTGCATTTAAACTTCACAACGAGTTTGGCGAATTAATATTCAAGTGTGATACGGTCAAAAACAATGGAACTACTTCATAGCCGTGCGTATATCTAAAGTTAATGCACACCCTTATAGAACGCTTACTATATGGTGTTACATACACACACACACACACACCCTTAGACTTACTATATGGTGTTACACACACACACACACACACACCCTCAGACCTACTATATGGTGTTAAAAGCTTACTGCTCGCGTTTCAAAAACAAGATACAGAAACCTTGGTGAGTCTACCGGAGTTGTCCTTACCTACTCTCCCTAAACCTATAATAAATAGTGCAAGAGCCACCGCAACAACGCAAATTCAGTATAATAAGTACAGTAAATTAAAGTAAGTCAAGTAAAGTGCTGAAGGCAACTAATACATGTGAATATAAAGAATAAAGTGTCGACGAGAAACGGCCCGACACAGCGCCCAGCGTAGTCCACGGGAATGCGAGAGAAGGGGAGGCGGCTTAGAAGGCCCCGCCCCTGGAATCAGCGCACGCAACAGCTAACCTGCGGAGACACACAAAACAGCACAGGCAAAACAGCACCTCCTGCAGGCGTGACAGCATAACAACAGCAGACTTAGGGAGGACAGACAGATGGCTGAGCACACTCAGGCAGGACACAAGCAGACCAAGACTGGACCGACGCAGACGCAACAAACTCAGACATGACAGACTCAATGCTCTATTATCAGGATTAAATGGGCATTGTCAGAAGTCACTCGCGCTAGTTTCTTTGGGGGCGTTCCTAGCGCAAAAGGCTATAATGACTGCGTGAAAAGTGAACATTGCGCTCAGCGCAAAGTGAAAAGGGGTTGTCTAAATTGAGTTAATTAGTCGTGGGTGTCTTTTGGGCGTAGCATGCAATAAACCAATTAGATTTCACACTCTCATTCCCTTTAAAAGCCTGGCGCATTGTTCAATGGTCTGTTGGTATTATCATGGCGGAGTTACCTGGGCGTCTACTCCAGAAGAGACCGACTTGCTCGTGCGTGAGGCATGATGGGCGGCGCGTAATGGAGGCTTGGGAAGGCTAAGCCTTTCCAACTTTTATGCTGGGAAATTGTGCAAATAATGTACATGATGTGTGAATATTATTTTCTAACACGGATTGTTCCGGTCCTTGATGATGATTGGCTGAATCGCGTTCAATGCTGTTATAAAATCCAACACAAACATACACCTTGACCGCATTTCGTTAATGCACTACCACAACTTGCGCAAAAGTTAAAGTGGCTGCGTCTCGATGTTGCATGGCAACCATTCATATGGAGGAAATATTTATTGGCGGAAGAATGATTATCTATGAATACGTCGACGTATAGTTACCGTTTTAGAAAAGCAATAAGCCACTCGAGTCCGTAGTTTAGGCTACACTGATTTTAGAACAGCTAAGGGGGGTTTTAGGCACTTGCCTACGGTCTCTCGGGGGGCTTCTGACTTAAATAGATTATTTCAGAATGAACGCAGCAGCAGCAGCAGTAGCCAGAAGCCAGTTCTCACTATTGATCATTATCATTATTACATTTCCCTTGTGTGTGTGTGTGTATTCACACCAAATTGGCATGCCATACCGTACCCACCCAATATGCACAGCATCCCATTAGCTGCCTGCCATCAGGCTATTTACAATCTTCTATTTTAAGAAAAAGTCAGTCAACACATTATCAAAATTAACTTAATGCGCTATAGAGCCATATCCACGCGCACACATTTCGTCTGAACAGGAGAGATTACGCACGCTGGCGCGCAACTAGGCTACGTGTTGCTTTCTTTTACTCCGCTATCAGCACACAATGTGAAGCTAATTCACTAACTCAATAGCCTACTCATCATGGATATCGCAAGTTCTTTAAACAAACACAACAGAAAGGATGGAGGATGGAGGCAGCTAGAGAAGTTATTCCAGATGAGCAATAACAAGGTAGACAGTTGCCAGAACACTACAGCTGTTTAATGCCAGACGTTAAAGGTATGCTAGAACAAAACTAACTGAAGGTAACTTAGCCATAGGGCTGTGTAATGTTGTCTAAATGAGCAGGTCACTGTTAGACGTTATTGTTGTATTATTGCATGTGGATGTTGTTATGCTATGTATGCTACTTTTTGCTGACCAATACACGAACCTAAAACCGAGAAACGGACAAATATTATTTAATTATATTCGGGCTGCGCGCTCCTGCTGATGAAAGAAGTGCGCACTGTGCACTCTTCCATATCCCCAAGCCTCATGCGCTCATATAATAGCCTTTCAGCTATGCGCGAGTGATTTCCGACTAGGTTTTTCCTGGTCAGTGGCGCACTTACTTTCTTCATCCATATATTAGCGACTGGCGAGCTTTGCGCCGGACCACACCTCTTCTCTTCACTGACACGCCCGTTAGGGCGCAATATCATCTCCCATTTAGAGAACGTACATTTGCGCTGGAAAAATGAAGGATGCGCTCGCAGAGAATAGTAATTAAAGGTTGCGCCAGTCGCGAAAGCTCATTGCCCGGTTGGCATGATAGGGCCCTCAGACTTAGGGGCAGTGAAAGAGACAGTAACAGGGACAGCTACTTGGGCAGCCGTGGTGTACTGGTTAGCGCACTGGGCTTGTAACTGGAGGGTTGCCGGTTCGATCCCCGACCAGTCCACCATGGCTGAAGTGCCCTTGAGCAAGGCACCTAACCCCTCACTGCTCCCCGAGCGCCGCTGGTTGGGCAGGCAGCTCACTGCTCTGGGTTGTGTGATTCACCTCACTGTGTGTTCACTGTGTGCTGTGTGTTCACTAATTCGGTTAAATTAGGTTAAATGCAGAGAACTGAATTTCCCTCACGGGATCAAAAAAGTATATATTCTATTCTATTGTTACTGAGATGATGAGTGGGACTGTAACAGGGACAGAACTGAGCTGGTGAGTGGGACTGTAACGAGGACAGATCTGAGATGGTGAGTGTGACTGTAACAGGGAGTGGGACTGTAACGAGGACAGAACTGAGATGGTGACGGACAGTAATGGGTCAGCAGACTTGGGCAAGACAGACAGATGGCGGCACAAGCAGACCAAGACTGGACTGACTCAGACACGACCGACTCAGGGAAAGAGACAGTATCAGGGACAGAACTGAGATGGTGAGTGGGACTGTAAACGAGGACAGAACTGAGATGGTGAGTGGGACTGTAACGAGGACAGAACTGAGCTGGTGAGTGGGACTGTAACAGTAACTGTGACGGAGACTAAGGACTGACAGGACTGAGAACAGAGACGCAGACAGGGACAGAGACGGGCACAGACAACACAAGGGAGATGGGGGCAGTTGGCTGAGATCCACTGTTAGCGGTTGTTAGCCGTGTGCGTGAACTGTTATTTTATCAATCTATTCATTTCCTGTGAGATGCATCTTACAGCTCCATGCCCTCACATGTCTCACATTGTTGCTACTGTACTGTTGTTGATGCTGAGAAACATTCTGATTGGTTAATATTTGTATTCTGGAATGTCAGAGTACACATGCTACTGTAAGTGGTAGTGAAATGTGAGGTTGAAGGAAAGTATTGAAAACGATTCATTCCAGAAAGATTTACTGACTGGTTTCATGATTTGTTTGTTTATTGCCCTGTACTGAGTGATGTTGTTGTTGTTGTTATTGTTCTCTCTCCAGAACCCTCATGTGTTCTGCATTTAAACGCACATGTTCTCTCCACAGAACCCAGAGCATCACTCTGTTGCTTGTGCTCCTGCTGGGTGAGAGAACAGTCCACTGCCAGGGGGATCCTTCAGGTACGATGACAAAAGTCCATGACCATATTTTAGCAAAAAACAAATGGACAAATAGGTATGCTGTGATCTACAAATATCTAGGTTTGGTTGCATACAGTATGTACATTTCAAGCCCTTGGATTTATAAAATTCAATCTGAAAATGACAAAATGTTAGCCTGACGAGCCAGACCCACATCAAGATGTAGGGTCTGGACACTCACCGTAGACAGGGCTCAATCGGAGGGGTGGGATAAACAGTTGTCTTTCAAATTCCCTCCACGCAATAGGATAACGCTAAACGAATCATCTTCTTGTTTTCAAGTAGCAGGATGCGTAACCTTCCCTCTCCACGCAATAGGATAACGCTAAACGAATCATCTTCTTGTTTTCAAATAACAGGATGCGTTACCGTCGCAACTTCTGGTAGCATGTCAGTCACCATTATGTTAAGCCCTGTGATTGGCCCGCTGGTGCTGGGGGTTCTCAGCTCCCTAGCTCTAATGGATTGTTGCTAGACTGCCCCGCCAGCCAAATTACATTTGCTGCCGCTAGGGGCGTCTAGATTTCTAGGCTATCAAAATGTAGTTCTTGACACATTTGTATTCTGTCACAACTTGAAGGCATTTATGGACACTACTGTATATCTACTGACCACATTGGCGCCTCGTGAGGATGCCAGTGGTAACGACTCGTGAGGATGCCAGTGGTAACGACTCGTGAGGAGCTGGTTTCATCCAAACAAAAACTCTTTAGTGTTGCTGTTAGGGAAGCAGTTGTATGGGCACGTTGGCAAGCAGTTCTATATTAGATTATATATATTAGATTAGATTAGATTAAACTTTATTATTCACTAGTATTAGCTGATCAACAAGAACTGGACTGGGAAAACAGGTTTGCTGTGTTATAACTTATACAAATTTCTAGGTTTGCCAGGTAATCATTTGCGTATGTACATTTCAAGCCCTTAGATTTAAACAATTCAATCTGAATTTAGTAAAAATGTAGTTATCAAACATTTGTATTCTGTCACAACTTGAAGTTGTGTGCATTTATGTGCATTTCTGCATTCATGTCCACATCTGAAGACGCAGAGCAAACCACCTCGTGAGCAGGCCAGTGGTGATGGCTGAGAAGACTCGTGAGGAGCTGGGGGGTATTCCATCAACCTCGCTAAACAAGGCGGCGCTCAACAGAAATAGCCTGGCTTGAACTAGTGTAGACTTCCACTTGAAGCTAAAGCCGTTCCATTAACTCAAGTTAGCTGCATCTTGCCCTCGTTTATTCAAACGAGGCTAAAATCAGCTTCATGTCTGCTCGTGCACGAGGTAGAAAAGTAGACCAAAACCATAGATTGATGAAAAGAGGATGCATGTCGTAAAATTAAGGCAAACTAGAAGATTTCAGTTCGATTTACAAGCGCCATCTACAGGATTTTCATCGGAAGTAGGCTAATCAAATTGAACACGAGAAAAAAAAATAGATACAGTTGCCTAAAAAGGAGAATAACGAAATCGTAGGCCTACTGTAAATCGCTAAACAGTAATTATGATGGTTTGAATTGGGACTTTGATTGTCTTCACTCTGAACAAAACGAGTGAATAAGCAGGCTATTTAAACTCAAAACAACTTTGGCATAGGCTATTCAACAATAAAGATAACCTACGTTTGTAAATTAAAAGGGTTCACTCTGAAATATTTTTTCGGTGGTCATAAAATAAATTGGTAGCCTATTGTCCTGGGAGTATTGGGAGAAAACCTAGCCTATTGTCTCCCATAAGCATATAGTTCTGCCAAAGTGTTTGTGAAATATAATTAGCCTATCTGAAATGCAATATTGGCTTTCAATATGTCATTTCATATTTAATTTCTGTAATACAGTTGGTTTGATATCCGAACTACATGCATAATTAATTAGACTATATGAAGCGGTTTTAATTATTATAGCCTTTACAGAATTAGGCTATAGGCTGGCTTGCCGTGCATCGTATAGCACACTGACAGCCTACCTACTGTCACTGAAGCTACTGTATATGACCCTTAATAATGATGCCTTTCATTAAAGAGTATAACTAAACATGGCAATATTAATGTGTTAACATAGTCTATGTAAAGTCATCGCATGGGAACCGAACCCGAGAACACGCAAAACATGCCTCGATTGTTCTCCTGTCACGCTGCGCATGACACCACGAAAGACGTACATTACGCATAGCCGCAAGATTCCTTGGACCACACACATATCAAGTTCAAACAATGTAAGTTGCATAATTTTCAGAAATTCATTTAAACTAGCGGATAGGTAGCCTTAATCAATGCTTGCAACACTGTCGGAAAAAAGTTTCTCCTCCTATTTTTTAAGTTGTAGGCTACAGGTGACGAAAGCACAGGTTGACGGAACCAACGGTTTGGGACTCGTTTTCCGACTGGTGTTTTTTATTTGCAACACAGATTAATTTAGCTCGGCAGTTAGCCTGCCACCGACCAGGTTAGTTCAGAAGCATATGTTACCCCAGCAACTCAGCTGAGATTCCTGTTAGCGGGAGTAATGGAACCGAGCTCTCTCTAAAATTAGCGAGGCTTATCAAAGTTAGCCGCGATTATCGGTTAGCTCGCTTGATGGAATACCCCCCTGGTTTCATCCAAACAAAAACTCTTTAGTGCTGCTTTAAGGAAGCTGTTAAATGGGCACATTAGTGAAGCAGGTAGGACACGTTAGGGAAGCACGTATATGGGCATGTTAGGGAAGAAGTTATAGGGGCACGTTAGGGAAGCTGTTATAGGGGCACGTTAGGGAAGAAGTTATACGGGCACGTTAGGGAAGCTGTTATATGGGCACGTTAGGGAAGCTGTTATAGGGGCACGTTAGAGAAGCAGTTAAAGGAGAATTCCGGTGTGATATTGACTTAAAGTGTGTTGAAACATGATACCGAGTGTGAGCGTTTGTCTCAGAGCTGATCTCGACCTGCCCCCTAAAATCTGCCACTAGTTAGCCGATGCCACCAACAGGTTTTCAATGGGAGTGCCTCGGGCATCAGCTAAGCCATGCAAATAAATCACTGTTTCACACCATTTATCAGGCTCAAAGTAGCTCCACACTTTATTGGTAGACTTCTGAGGGCCCTGACATTTAAAACGAGACATCGAGAACTTTGAAAAAACACTGGTGGTTTACTTACATGACAGTTTATTCAGGCAGTCACTTCCGAAAGTTTACCGTTCGCTGCCATCTTGAATTTAGTCACGGTCAAGTTAAGTATGGCACAGCTGCTGCCAGCAGTTCTGTCTGCTAGGCAAATCGCCTCCACCAAACAGTGATGTGGCCGTCTGTGCTTGAGCAGGAAACAGCCCAAAGCCTAGAGCCCAAACAAACAAACAAACTCTACGCTCATGCTCACTGAATATGCTCTGACTAGACAATGTGGATGCAGCAATGCCTCTACCTGCTGGTTAAGTAAGGTAATGGCAGGCAGTCAGAGTTAGAGGTGATCACATTACATAAGCTGATAGAATGGATACATTTTGAGTTTGGGATTTCCCATTGTAAACTGAATGGGTTGACATTGACATGTTCATATCTTTCACCTTTCTACTACTGATGCAAAAATTACCATTAAGCTGGTCAGATACAGTAATGGCAGGCAGGCAGTTCGATGACCCATGAGCTGAAGTCAGATCACATTACAGTTTGTCTCAGAATTAATGAAAATTACCATAACTATTAGTTCAACCTCCACAACATTTAGTCATTTGTGCACAATATGCACATCATAGTAGCAATGTCTCCTTCCTCTGAACAAATTGCAAATGCTGTTGGACATTTATCAGTTGCTTTCATACTATTCTCTGCTGTATATGATCATTTGCTTATGTCATGTCAGTCAAAATGAAGTATACTCAATACTCATGGATGCTGAATAGTTGTTCCCAATAAAACTAATAGTCTTCATTTCATTCATTCAGTCATGACATTCAAAACTGTTGAACTAGTTATCAAATTATGTCACAACGCTGTACAATTGCAAAGAGCATACAGTAAAAATATAAAATGTGTGTAGTCAGTGTCGTGCTTCTGCAGGTTATCCAATAGGTTTTGTTTTGAGAAATGCACTGCTGTGCAAATGTTATAGTTTTTCTCAGTGGCTTTGGTGCTTTCCTCAGATCAGAATGAAAATTCTCATAACTATTAGAACGTGTTGAACTAGTTTTGTCACAAATTCTGTCACAATGCAGTAGAAATGCAAAGAGCATATCCGGTAAAAATGTGAAAGGTACGTACGTATTCATCATCTCACTCCCTGTGTAACTTTAGGGCTGTACAGTGCGATCTTGAGCATTTTCAGGTAGTGTCACCAAGTTCTGACCTTTTTTTTGCATCGGAAAACACTGAGATAGTGTCATAATGAAAACATGACAAATTCATTTGACTGTCTTGTCCATGAACATGGTGTCAAGACTTCTCATTTTGATGACACTGGTAGTTTCACTGATCTCATACAGACTTGCTTTTGAGGAACGGACTATCCATTTTTAGGGTGACCAGATTGTGTCCTCTTTTTGGTTTGTGAAAAAGAGGACACAAGAGAAAACACTGCCTCAAAAGGCTATTTTGTATTCATTTGTGAACGACAGAGAGAAACGCGATGCAAATTCACTGTAAACATGTTTGAGGCGCTAGAAGAACAAAATCCTGGACGATTATTAGGTCTCAAAAAGAGGACATCTGGTCATCCATTTTGAGCAATAAGTGACGTGCTTCTGCAGGTCATCCACTTGGTTTAGCAGTTTGCACTAATTGTTTTGAGAAACTGCTGTGCAAATATTAATAGTGATGTGAGAAAATCACCAGAACGACTGAGAAAAACTGTAAACTGTCACAATGAAACCATGACAAAGCCATTTGACTGTCTTTCATTGACATGAATACCTGCTTTTGAGGAATGGACTTTCCATTTTGATCAACTGTACGTGCAGTGCTGTAGGAATTACAATGCAGTCTTCCTACACCTTCTGACGTGCCTGTCTTTTGGTCCACAAATTCTCCTATGACATGTTCAACTATTTTGCATGTAAAGACTTAATGCTATAGCCTAAACTAATGTCTAAATGTTGTGGGGGGTGAGACTATTCAGCAGAGAATTGTACATAATAATTTGCATGGATTTACCAAAACAACACCGAAACTCCTTTTTTTATATGATTGAACAGGTAGTTTTGAGAATTTTAATTCTGATCTGAGATATATAAGCGACTGAGAAAAACTGTAATTGACCTCCTAGTAGTGGAGTGGAACCATAACAATTGTGCATTTTGTGATAACAGCCAGACATCTGTAGTCCTAGTACACACCACAAGTTTATTTTCCAAAAGTTGCAAATAACTTTTGTGTACATCACAGAACAAGGGAGAGACATCATAGCATAGCCTGGGAGAACCAGACAAACCCGTTAGTGGTTTTGAATTCGGTCTGCAGGTCAGTCTGGCAAGGATGCCATTGGTGCCTGGCAAGCCAAACTACACAGAAATGTATAGTCTGGGGTCGGACCATTCACAGAAATGTGTAGTCTGGGGTCGGACCATTCACAGAAATGTGTAGTCTGGGGTCGGACCATTCACAGAAATGTGTAGTCTGGGGTCGGACCAGTCACAGAGCTGAAGCCTGTGGGTGGGATGAACAGTTGTCTTTCAAACTGCCTCTGCACGTAATAGGCCAGCATTTGTGACCAATCGTAGCCGGTCGGAAAAACGGCAAATACATCCTTCTTTAAAACAAATGACTTGAGTGCTTCTTTCTGCTCAAACTTCAAAGAAAAGCCCAAGTCTAACTCTTCCAAAGCCGATTCAAACGAGCGCGCTTCGTTAGCCTCATCCATCTTTTTTTTTTTCTCTATGGTTGTTCAACACGGTCTCACACCCAACTCGTCGAACAAGGACGCATGGTCCAGCCCCCTGGCGTCAATAGGTGAGTTCATGATGGCTGCGCAGCACAAAAACTGCGCAGCAGAAGATGCACGTGGTTAAAAATCTGTCCACGATGGTCTAGATGGGTGTGTTTTCGACTTGGCAGTCGGTATCACATGGCCTCAACTTATCGCGGGAGCAAGGCGTGACCAGGCGGCTGCTCAGCAGCAGAGCAGCAGCTCTAGAGGTACTGCGGAGCGCAGCGGAGCCTAGACCCTGCCTTCATGACGTCAGGTCTTTGCCCCAATTGGCTTTTACATCTCTGACGTATGTGCAGGTGTTTAGTTGCCTCTTCATATCCACAAGGGTCCATGTGGGTCCGTGCCTCATGTTTCATCACATGGTCAAGTCTACACTACGGGAGGTAGAGAGTGTACAACAACTTCATAGCATCGTTTCTATCCCCTCCCCTGCTGTCACCGGCAGCTCTCGTTGCTGCAAGAGGTCATTTGGAGTTGAACTTGAACGCGCCTAATATCGGAATGCGAAGGTGAGCTAAGGCCGGCTCAAGGACTCCGTACACAGATAGAGCGTTCTGATTGGCTAGGCTGGCCTGGA
>NC_085006.1:33179037-33214037 GCF_963854185.1 Sardina pilchardus
CACACACCTGTCACAACAATGACCTCCACATCAGCACCAGAATCTGTCTCAACCACCAGCACCTCACACACACACACACCTGTCACCCTCTCTCACACTCCCTACACGCCTGTGAGTTCCTCCATAGCACCAGTCACTTGCAATGGAACATCCTGCCGTCTAGGTGAGTGTTGGATGCACACACACACACACACACACACACACACCACAAAACCACACGGGATAATACTTAATATACTGTATAATAATAATAATAATAATGATAATGATGCATTTTATTTTTTGGTATTTACATCTGTCTCAAGGTCATGTTACAAAATCAACAATAAAACACTCAGTCAAGAAACAAACAATTTGAAAAAAAAAAAAAAAGATTTACACTGTAAAAAATAAATGTGATATGTCAGGATTTTACTGTGTTTTTTTACAGATTTTGTCTGGAATAAATAATTTTTGGAAATGCCATTTATTTTACAAAAATAGACTGTGATTTCACATGTCAAATTTAAAATAGCAAGAAATCACTGTAACTGTGAAAAACACTATATTCATGTTCTTTTACAAAAAAACCCATCAGAAATGCATATATTTCTAATTGAAAAACGTTAACAAATCTTTCGTAATTTCATATGGTTTGAAACATTGAAACTATGTTGAAGCCTGATGTTGAAGTGATATTGAAAGTGTCCCCTCTGTTTTACGTTGAATCAACATTGGATTTTCAACTATACTGATCTTGTGAAGTGCTGTCCCAATCTCAAATACCAATCTGAGCCCATAGACCTCTGAAGTTCGCCTACAAATAGGATCCAATGCTGCCAAATTTGCCCATATAAGGAGTTCCTGGTGTTAATTGAAGCTAACTGCCTATGGCAAGTTGCATTGTAAGTTAGCTCTGGGATAGCAAAGTGTGCCATCTTCACCTTTCGAAGATCACAGTATGCACTTGAAGGCAGAGGACACAACTTTGTAGTGCAAAACGTCTGCACTCGTCCTCGTTCGAGTTTAACATTTGCGATAATTCAAAATCCCCATGTTATTTGAGAAAAAATCTCAAGATGCAGGATCTCCTTATTTGGGCAAAGATGGTGGCTTTTTTTGTAGGCGAACTTCAGAGGTCTATGAGGTCTCACACACTTAGCACCTGAGATCAATTAAGTTTGAGTCTTTAGTCCTTAGTCCTTAGGGCTCACATTGGCTGAATCCAAGTACAGCAGTTAGGGATTATGGGTAGTGTTAGTTTCTTGTTTGTAATGTTTAATTTTTCCTCATTACTCTTTATTGTGGCTTTTTGGGATGTGTACTGTATGTCATAGAACAACTGATTGAACATTCCACAGAAAATGACTGTGTAAGGGATTTGTCAAGATTACCGTTATAGAGAAGACCATGATTAAAATACATGGACATTTTGGAGAGTATGTTCCTTCTTGGGTGCAATGTGAAATTGAATACTTTTTCAATAGCATTCCTCTACCCCCTTGGCAGTGTCACAAAGTTGGGCATTCAATGCTTACTTGCATTATGTGTCTGCAGAGGCGCTGCTGGAGAAACCCGGGCCCCACAATAATGTTAGTATTATTGCGGAACGGTTTCTAACATATGGTGTTATTGGGGAGAGACCTCTAAATATGTATTTGATGGGATTTTAAAATTAACAGTAAATTATTGCAATAGTAATCCCAATATCATGTTTTTCCACCTTTTTGCGACATGTTTTGAAAGATGAATCACATTATTTTGTGTGTCATATACTGTTATATCACATCAAATATAAATTATAATACAACCAATATCCATGAAAACCAACTAATAACAGCACATTTTTGTAAATGTAAGCATTATTATCCGTAATACAACATTTATTAACCATATTTGTAGGTAATTTCATTGTTTTAAAATGTGAAAATGTTTCTAATTAAACATTAAAAACATGAAAATGAGGCAAAATATTTTCAAAATTACAACTACAAACTGTATTTTAATTATGGAAAATAACCGTATTTTTACGAGAAAGTAATTTTCTGTTACTTCACAGTATTTTTTTGGTACAGCACAGAATTTTTTTGGCGCCCCAGCTGCCGGAATTTTACTGTTTTTTTAAGAGTTTTTTTTTTACAGTGTATATAAATAACACTGCTAAGCAAGGGATAATGTATTGAACGCTTGTCATTATCGGAAAATTAGTCCCGACAGGGCGAACAGGACCCCTACGCGCAATGTTTAGAAAATTACCGTTCTATACATTATTCCGCTTATTATATGACTACTTGCCAAAACGAGCCAAGAAACTTCACACAGTATTTAATTAAAACGATTTTATTTATTTCGTAGCTTCCGCTGAGGGAAAATAGTTCTCCAGGCAGAGCTCAAAAGTTTGAATTGTTGCTAAGCAACTCATTAGGATCTCAAGTTCAAGCTCAAGTGTTTTAATTGTCACATACATTTTACATGTAGTGAAATTTAAAAAGGGACCTTTGCTCTGCATAGAAGAAAAAGACAGAAAAATATACACAGTAAATGAAAGCAGTATAAAAATAAATAAAAAACATTTTTGTCTAAGGGACAGGAAAAACTTATTTAAAATGTGCTGAGTTTAGCATTCTCACTGCCTGTGGGTAGAAGCTCAGTCTCAGTCTCTCCGTCCTTGTATTTAGACAACGCAGCCGCCTGCCCGATTTTAGCAGTGAAAAGATACTGGAGTTGGGGTGAGAGGTGTCCTGCATTATCTTCATCGCCCTTGCTCCCACCCTCTTGGTGTAAATGTCCCTCAGGCTTGTGAGGGGGGTTTTTATACTCAGCTCTGCAGAGTGCACCACTCTCTGCAGGACCTCCCGGTCGTGTGCGGTACAGTTACCGTACCAGGCAGTGATGTAACCTGTAAGAATACTCTCCACCGCTGAGGAGTAGAAGGTCTTCAGCATGGAGGGAGACACCTTGAACTTCCTCAGTCGGCGGAGAAAGTGCAGTCGCTGCCTGGACTTCCCTGTCAGGTGTAGAGTGTGCAGTGACCAGGAGAGGTCCTCAGTAAGATGCACCCCCAGGTACTTAAAGCTAGGAACCCTCTCCACAGGCTCCCCACTGATGGTAACTGGGGTGTGTTTGTTGCTGGACACCTTCCTGAAGTCCACCACCATTTCTTTAGTCTTCCTGACGTTCAGGGCCAGGTTATTGGACTGGCACCATAGTGCTAGGTCAGCCACCTCCTTCAGGTAGTCCTGTTCGTTGTTATTTGAAATGAGACCCAGCACCACAGTGTCATCTTGATGATGGTGTTCGAACTGTTGGTGGCTGTACAGTCATGTGTGTAGATGTTGGCTTAAGACACACCCCTGGGGAGAACCTATATTGAGGGTCAGCTTCCCTGAAGTAACTCCTCCCCCGACCCTGACCACTTGGGGGCGATCCGTGAGGAAACTGAGCACCCAGTTGCACAACTGGGTATTGAACCCCAGCATCCTCATCTTATCAGTCAGGCGGAGGGGCACTATGGTATTGAATGCTGAGCTGTAAACAGCATTCTCACATTACCCCTCCCCGGTAACACTTTAGAATAACGGTCGCTTATAAAGCATTAGTAACACTTAGTAAATAATGAACTAATCATGAACAAAACATGTACAAATATTTGTAAATGAGTAAGAAATACTATGTTAATGTTATATATGTATGTTATTACTCATTTGAAGAACATTAGTAAAGGGCTATGTAATGATGAAATAGATAAGAAGTAAACATTTATAAACAGTTAAGTCTTTCAGCAAAAACAAAATAAACAACTTCAGTCTCTCCAAATGAACTGTGCATTATTTGTAGACTTTGCAAAATCTTCAAAATATTATTTGTAAATAGTTTGTATGCTATTTTTATGTAGTTCATAGCTATGTTGTTATTGCATTAAGATTAGCTTGTAAATCATTTAGTGCGATTGAAATAAAAGACATTGAAACATTAATTAAGATATGCGCATACATACATATTTAAATGTATTAAATTTGGTTGAATATCTATATCCATTGTATCCAGGAGTATTAGACAATATACTAATTATGAACAAAACATGTACGTAGTTTTTATAAATTATTAGGACATGCCCTGACAATGTGCAGGCAATACTTCCAAGAAGAAGTACAGAAGACATTCAACATTTATCGATAACTTGTTCATATGTTACTAAGCTTTCGTTTATCATTTATATACAAGCCCTATGAGGAAGACTTCAAATGAACTGAGTAGCCCAGATTCACTTCTCGTTACTAATTATTTGTTAAGATTTTATCAATGATGTGCAACGCATCTACAAAGTTAGTTGCGTCAACTAATCTGAATTTGGATACAAACACTTACCTCAATATCTGTAACTCACTATTAGCTATTATAAACAATTACTTCCTGCTTAGATGTCATTTACAAAACTTTTTGCACCCCTTAATCTAAAGTGGAAGCATGTTCTCATATTGAAACATTAGGCTACTTCACTGTATGTGTGTCACTCAGCCACATATTTTACAAATGATATGTTAATGTTAACAAATTATTTACGAAGCTTTTTGAACCCGTTAATCTAAAGTGAAAACATATTCTCATACACAAAAACTTAACTTAATATGTGTAACTCACTACTACCTTTTACAAATGATCTTTTATTGTTTACAAATTATTTACAAAGCTTTTTGAACCCGTAAATCTAAAGTGAAGACATATTCTCATACACAAAAACTTAACTTCATATGTGTAACTCACTACTACCTTTTACAAATGATCTGTTAAAGTGTACATATTATTAACGAAGCTTTTTGAACCCGTTAATCTAAAGTGAAAACATATTCTCATGAACAAAAACTTAACTTAATATGCGTCACTAGGCTACTGCCTTTTACAAATGATCTGTTAATGTTTACAAATTATTTACAAAGCTTTTTGAACCCGTTAATCTAAAGTGAAAACATATTCTCATGAACAAAAACTTAACTTAATGTGTCACTAGGCTAGGCCTACTGCCTTTTACAAATGATCTGTTAATGTTTACAAATTATTTACAAAGCTTTTTGAACCTGTTAATCTAAAGTGAAAACATATTCTAATGAACAAAAACTTAACTTAATATGTGTCACTAGGCTACTGCCTTTTACAAATGATCTGTTAATGTTTACAAATTATTTACAAAGCTTTTTGAACCCGTTAATCTAAAGTGAAAATATATTCTCATATACAAAAACGTAATTTAGGTTAATATGTGTAACTCACTAGTCTACTACCTTTTACAAATGATCTGTTAATGTTTACAAATTATTTACAAAGCTTTTTGCATGCGCTAATTTGAAGTGAAAACACATCCTCATATACAAAAGCTTTCTTCAATATAACTACAGTAGGCCTATTACCTTTTAGCCTACATAGTCTATGACCTGTTAATGCTTACAAATCCACGTCCTGTACCAGAAAGTTAACAATTAGTCCTTCAACAGTTGAATCTTTTAGGCTAAGTGGCATCAACCGGGTACTGTACACATTGTTGTTCTGTACACTAATATTGTGATTTTGTTCACAAGTTGTAATGGATGGACAGACGTCTTCGGCGAGGCTCCCGGAAGTTCGGAGCAGTTCGGAGAGAGAAGTGTCCGTGCAGTCAATCCATAGACACGCAAACGCATTGTGCTATAGCTAGGTCTTGCTGACTAGCTGAAGGTTAAATGCTACTCGCGGAAAACTCTCGGTCGGAGTTCTCGAAGTTTTCACTTCCAACACAACTTCACCGTCTAGCAGTAATGTTTAACCCTTATGTTGTCCTTGGGGTCAATTTGACCCCAAGCAGTGTTTAACATCATAAAATATATGGTTCACTTTTTTTGTTTTGCTTCAAGTTTCATGACTTTTCCTCATTTGAAGGGTACAACAGAGTAAACATGAAATTTGCACAAAAATATGTTTCCAATGTCCTGTAAAAAAAATAGTTACGTTGGTGGTATTGGGGTCAATTTGACCCCATTTTCATGAAACATGATGAAAATGAATATTTGACAAATTATGGATATTATTATTGTAATAGTATGAGAACATGTAGTTATTATCATTATTGCATATACAAGTACATATTACATATAAGTTATTTTGGCAGGTCTGAAAAAGGTCTGAAAAAGTCCAAAAACTCAGCCTTTGGGCTGTTGACACTGGATTGGCCATATTGCCAGTCAGGGTTCCAGGGTTCATAAAGGGGTGTGGGGGGGTGGGATTGTTTTGTAGGGCTTTTGATGGTGGTTATTACACTCTTGTTAAGTACCTACCACAAAAAAAAATGGGTAAAAAAAATAATTTGAATCATTTTTTGAGAGTTTTTTTTAGCTGGGGTCAAATTGACCCCAAGGACAACGAACGTCGGTAAGATTTGAGGACAACATGAGGGTTAAGCGAGTGTTTTACATACTAAACACAGAGGCTGTACTTCTGTTTGGCTGCGGTAAACTTCTCCCGCTTAGCAGTCGTTCTCCCTTCTTCTCCCGCTTCTCCCTGGTGTCGTTTGTTTCTTTCTCCCACTTCCTGATCAACCTTCTTCTTCTTCTTCTTCCTTAGTGTTTAACGGCAGCTGGCATCCAATTTGTTGCATTGCTGCCACCTCTTGGTCCAGTTCGTTACTGCGTTAGATTCTTTTTATGAGGCCAGTGTCTCTCAAGTATTTAAAAAGCCAACACTTTCCCTTCCCCATTGCTCCCATTTCTAAAATGTTTCTCACTGACATTTCTTCCATACCCAGTTTCCTGAGTTCTGTAATAAGTTCCAGCCTTTCTTCATGATAGCTCGTACAGGCAATGAGAACATGGTGAACTGTCTCTGGCTGTTGGCACTCAACGCACAATCCACTCTGGTGCTTTCCTAAAAGGAAAAGTGTGTTATTAAGGTGGGTATGTCCTATTCTCAACCTAGTAATAGTGACTTCATCCTTCCTTTTCCCCCCTCTACTCTTACAGGTTACTGATTCAGTCACTCTGCTAGCTATTGAGAATAAATGTCTCCCCTTGCTCTCTTGCTCCCATTGTTGCTGCCATTTTAAGTTAACTTGTTTCCACACAATACACTTGCCTTCTGCTTTTGACAAAGCTATATTGACATCCACACTTTCTTTTTTAACAGCTTTTTTGGCTAGTTTGTCCACCCTCTCATTCATTGCAATGCCAATATGAGCAGGAACCCACATCAATGTTACCTCAACACCTTTCCTTGCCACCTCCCTTATAGCCATAAGGATGTCATACACTAAGTCTTGACGACTTCTGGACTGGCCTGTCCCAACACTCCTCACTGCTGAGACAGCATCACTGCAAATCAGTACTTTATGATTATTTAACTGAACTGCCCACTGTACTGCCATTAAGATAGCATATAGCTCCACTGTGAACACATTCAAAAAGTCTGCAGTTCTCTTAAATGACTCAACGTTCCATCCTTTAACAGCAAATGCTGCTCCAGTGGCATCTACCTCTGGGTCTTTTGACCCATCAGTAAATATCTGAATGTGACCTATGTATTTCTCCGCTACTTGGGCGTAAAACTCACTGACTAGATCTACATTACTGTCTTCAGCTTTTACGTCAAGTAAGCTTACGTCAACTTTAGGCACCTCTAATTGCCACAAGGGAATTGAAGGCCATAGTACCACAAGACAGAAGATCTTATCGTATACAGCCATCTCCTTTGCTACCTCATCACCTGCCCACCCAAAACTTGGTAGTACTGCCACTTCTCTCTCCCAACTTGGCTGACACACTAATTTAACTGGGTGATTGTCTCTTTGGCCCGCCATATTTATCCAATAATTGGACTGCAGATGCTTCCGGCGGAGACTGAGAGGCATTTCTCCTGTCTCCACCTGAAGGGCACATATGGGAGATGACTTCACCGCTCCTGTACATATTCTGAGAGCACTAGCCTGAACTAGGTCTAGCCTAGCCAGAACCGTTCTGGAGGCAGATCCATACACCAGGCTACCATATTCCATTCTTGACCTTATCAGGTACACATACATTTGTTTTAAGGATGCCATATCAGCCCCCCATTCTGTTCCTGCAAGACATCTCATTATATTCATGACCTTTTTGCACTTGTCAACCACTTTCCCTATATGGCACCTCCATGTCAACCTAGTGTCAAAAAATACACCCAAAAATTTAAAGCTGTTCACCCTTTCCAAGTCATTGCCATACAGGGACAGTCTTATTTCCTCCCCAATCTTCTTTCTAGTAAAAAACATAGCCTTAGTCTTTTCTACAGAAAACCTAAAGCCCCATCTCCTGCCCCACCCTTCCACCTGATTTACAGCTTCTTGAACCTTCTTCACAATAAAACTTACATTCTTCCCCCTTTTCCACAAACTTCCATCATCTGCAAAAAGAGACTTGCCAATCCCTGGATGGACATCTGAAAATACGTCATTTATCATGATGTTAAATAGTATAGGGCTTATTACACTCCCTTGAGGAGTACCGTTATCTACCAGACATTTCCTTGAAATTTCTGAACCTATTCTCACCTGTATGCTTCTCTCACTTAAGAAGTCCATAACCCAGTTAAACATATTGCCTCTTACCCCCATCATGTGCATTTTAATCAAAAGGCCATCTACCCACAGCATATCATACGCTTTTTCTACATCTAGGAATACTGCCACCACAGTTTCTTTGCTTATTTGAGCTTTCCTTATCTCATCCTCCAAACATACTATTGAGTCAATAGTGCTTCTACCTTTCCTGAACCCACTCTGGTAATTGGCCATCAGCTCCTTCTCCTCAACATAGTGCATTAATCTTCCATTGACCAGTCTTTCCATTAACTTACCTACATGAGATGTTAGAGCTATCGGTCTATAGCTTACTGGGTTACTACCATCTTTCCCTGTTTTTTTAATTGGTACTATAACTGCTTCCTTCCATACTGATGGAATTTTACCCCCCTCCCACACTGTATTATACAGGCTTAAAAGCTTCTGGAGACCTTCATCACTTAAGTGTCTCAACATAGCATAGCAGATTTCATCTTTCCCTGGGGCTGAGTTTTTACATTTGGCTAATGCAGCCTTTAGCTCTTCTAGAGTGAATGGGACATTATATTTATCTTGGGCCTTTTCTTTCCTTTTGATAAATTCAGAGTAGGCTTCCCTAGTGTCTGCCCTGCCCTTCTTCTCTTCTTCTGATAGATTATGAGAGCTATGCACTTTACTCAGTGTTTGCACCATCATTTCTGTTTTCTCTGCATCTGATACTGCCAACTGACTGCCATTAGAAAGGATAGGGTAGCTCCACTCTCTTCTATTCCCTTCCATTCTTTTGATCATCCCCCACATTTGATCAATAGACGTCGTGTTCCCAATGGAGCTACAGAACTCCCTCCAGGATGCCCTCTTTGCTTGTCCCCTGTGCTTGCTTATACTCAACCAAACGTTGAAAATTATGAGTTCTTCTCAGTGCTCTGAAAGCTTGATTCCTACTCTTTACGGCTTTGTCACAGTTCTCATTCCACCATGGTACAGCTTTCTTCATACCCATGCCTGAGCTTTTAGGGATAGAGTCTACTGCAGCCAAAAAGATACTCTGCCTTATTTCAGTTTCCTACTTTTCAACATCATCCTCCTCTTGCACAAAATTGAGGTAAGAGCCACTCACTTCCATAAATCTTTCCCAATTAGCTTTTTGGAAAACCCATCTACCATTTCTCTGCTCTGCAGGTCTTGGGAGCTCAATATTCAGCCTACTTATAATTGGATAGTGGTCACTTCCTATGGTACCTTTTCCATATACTTCCCACTCACATCTTGGGGCTAGCCTGCTGGATATTAGTGTGAGGTCTAACACTGATTCTTTGCCACTTCTTACATCTATTCTCGTCTTTCTTCCATCATTTAAACACACCAGATTTTAGTCATTTAACATATCCTCTACGATTTGACCATTGTTATCTGTCTTATCTCCTCCCCACAAGGTACTATGAGCATTGAAGTCCCCACACCAAATTATGTTATCATTGTCCTGCCCTTCAACCCTTTCCATTTCACTACACTCTAATTGCTTACATGGATTATAAAAATTTATTATTACTAGCTTCTTTTGTCCCACCCATACCTCCACCACTATATATTCCTGGTCTTTCCCTATCCCCACTACTCTATATGGAACACCCCTCTTTATGAATGTTGCACACCCTCCCCCATTTCCCTGTTCTCTATCACGTCTAACAGCAATATAACCATACAAAACAAAGTCCAATCTAGGTTTCAACCAGGTTTCTTGAATACAGATAATATCTGGCTTCTCATCTCCACTATCTATAAACTTTTTAAAATCCTGCCCATTTGCTAACAGGCGTCTTGCGTTCCATTGTAGTAGTAGCATGCCAGCTAAAGTCATCCCACTCCTCCTTCCTGACTTGATTGCACACTTAGCCCATCTCTTATTTCCTCCCATTTAAGCCCAACCATACCCAGGTGCTGAGTTGCCGCTTTCGCAATAATTTGAATTCTCTCCGTTTTTCATTTAACTTCGGCTGTTGCATTTATTACCCCTGCAATAAAGATGACTAGGTCTCTCTTTTCTTCCCATGTCTTCTTCTCCCTTTCTCTGAGCACCTCCTGCCTCTGTTTCCATGCAGTAGCTGAAGCCATTTCCCTTCTAGCATTTTCTCCACCAGCCCTCTTTAATGTGTCTACTCTTTTCACAGCTTCTGCATAAGACACATTCTCCTTTGTTTTGACACTGTTGACTTCAACTTCTCTCTTCATGACTTCACAGCCCCAGAAGGCAGCACTGTGCCCTCCACCACAATTGCAACACTTTGGGCTTACACCCTCCCCACATTCTCCATATTCATGCCCTCCACCACACTTAGCACACCTTTTTTCTTCCTTACATCCTTTTGCCATATGGCCAAACTTTTGACAGTTAAAACACCTCATTGGTTTATGTGCAAATTCCCTGACTCTATACCTCATAAAACCAAAGTACAGCTCACTGGGGAGGTCCTTTGTATTGAACTCTATCAGAACTGATTCACTCTCTACTTTATCAACACCCCTGGTTAAACGTTTTGCGTCTTTCACTGCTCCACACTTCGCTTTAAGATTTTTAATCAGATCCTTCATATCCACAGATACTGGAATACCATAAATTACCCCTTTACTTCCACTCTCACCCACCTTTACTACCTTGACCACAACAGCTTTCCCAACAGATTGTAACTTTTGGGCTTTCCCGCACTGCTCCTCTGAACTGCATCCAATTAACAAATTTCCGTCATTTAAGACCCGAGCGAATCTTACCTCCCCCACCTGGTTCTTGATCACTTTCGTAAGTTTAAGTGGGTCTAAGTGCTTAACTCCCCCTTCCCCTGAAAATCGCACAACAACATTAAGCTGGCTTTCACTCTCTGACCCCTCATTCCTTGTCCTCTTTAGCGTTCTCCCTGCACTATTACCTGCGCCCTCCTCTTCCAATCCATCCATATTACCATTATCAATTTGGCTCCCAGCCATTGCTAAGAGTAGGGACTGTGAAAGCACCATATACCGGACCTATACAGGCCGTCGGCCGGTACCCACACAACTACCCTCCTCTAGCCCCACTTAATTTACACAAATCAAAGGTTAGCTGGCGGAAGTGGAAGTCGGTGAGCGGCGCGAGGTCTGAATCAACTCCTGAGAAAGGAAAAACGGTTTGGAACAAACAGTTTCACAAGTGAAAAGCCAACACAATCCTAACCTTTGATTTGTGTAAAAGCTCTGTTCCGGACCAAACGATACTTTGCTATCGCCACGAGACTTTATTGCTCATGCACGTACGTCACTGTCAAAGTAAAAACCCCCACTCCCAAATCAGCAATCAGCTCCCGCTGCAGGCTACATATATGATATATAGACCTAGGCTACTTCTGACTTTGATAGCCTAACGTGTTCACTAACTTTGCAGAAAATTGTAGCCTATGTCATGCAGTGGAAATCCCGAAAGTGTTTCAACTACATGAAACATAATTAGGCCTAGTGAACCATCAAATACCCCCTTATTGCATTGGCCATCAGTCCAAACATTAAGCAATATAATCAAACAGTGTAAGAGTTAATTAGACCCCAAAACAAACCAAAAATGTTCTGCTTTTGATGGCATGCCTCACAATAAAAGTTACAGGTAGGCCTAGGCAATCTCCTGCCAATCTAGCCTATCTTCTTGTCTCTATTGAAGTCCTAGCCTACCTATTTCGTGTGTTTACAACAACATTGACATTGACATGTTCCGTGTGCAGATATAGAGAGGCTTTCCAGGCTATCAGAACTTTTGTTTTTAACCGTTTATGTTCATCGGCACAGCCTACTACGATGCGAAATGACAGCTGTTGTCACGCGTATGCTCCAGACTCTAAATAGGTAGGCCTATATAGATCTTGCTAAGTCACTTGATTTTCTGTAATACGGTAAATGCAACCTGTAGCCTAGGCTACCTCAGAAAACTCACACCGGTTGTGCATCAGTTTCGCTTTTAAAACACGCCAGTGTAGCGTGCGAGGGGAAATGCCTGTTGCGGGCTATGCAGTGTAGCCTATAAGGGCATGACAGACGGGCTCCCATTGTGAGGGCACTCTACGGACCAGCGGCATCTTTAGTAGCATCCAGCAATCAGTACAAATAAGCATCATTCAATACAACAATTCAGCAAGATAGATTTGGCCAAAGGTGGGCCCCCTGCCTGCACCCGTGGTCCCGGAGCGACCGCCCCCCCTGCCCCCCCACTCGCTCCGCTATTGACCATCCCGCTAGGTAAAAATATTTTTGGCCAAGGTGCGTCTAGATTTCTAGACTAATTGGTGCCCATTTTCCAACATTTCAAAAACCAAGGCACCAATCACAATCGTTTATCCAGCATATGGGGCTGGCTTTATATCATGACAGAGCAGTGCATTCTACACTACAATAGGCGCGTTCAAGTTCAACTCTAAGGCTTAGTTCACACTGGCAGTCGAAATCCGATTTTTTGCTTATCTGGATTGTATCTAGCTTGAATTTTCGGTAGTCTGAACGGCACAAAACCGCATGAAATGCGATTTTTCCAATGCTGATTCGCACCACATACGGAGGTGGTTTCAATATCACTTACTATCGGATGTGACTCAATCTGAACAGTCAAACCACTTGAATAGGACTTCAACGTGCCCCTTTCGTCATTTGCACTGCGACAAACAATTGCAACGTAATTTTGAGTGACGGAAGTGATTGATTGATTGATTCAGCGCGTGCGCCAGGGCTACCCGCAAAACAAAAACCAACGTCAGACTCAAGTCATCATTTTATGGTGAAACATGGAAAACTGTAACGTTAAGGGTGACGAGGTATTTGCGCCGCGGCTACGCATAATAAGTTGGAAAATATAAAAAATAAATCCACTTTTATCCATGACAACTTGATTGTGTACAACTCTACCTAATGAATCCAGGTGTGTGTAATTTATATCGGATCTGAGCATTGCACGCCAAGATCGGATGTGATCACTTGCAATATGCAATGAGAACAGTCAGTCCGAAAGATCAGGTTCTGATCGGATATGCAAGACATCTGATCTGCCGGTGACAGCATGGGCGGGGTTACAAACGCTGCTATGAAGTTGGACACACTCTTCTTCCTGTAGTCTAGACTTGACCATGTGACAAAACATGAGGCACAGGCAAGGGGGCAGGCAAATTCCCGGAAGTAAAAACACGGCTGGTTATCAACCCTTGGCTAAAGGAAAAAGACATAGCCTACAACATAAATTCACCCAATTTCTTTTTATTTTCGGGAGTCAATTACTGTTTACTGATCCAGTGTTGTTTTATAACTCCACATGTAGACTACAGGTATGCGATAGACCTTATCTACTGCGCTGTACTGTTACATCTGTGTCAACATGCCTATGGTCTAGATCTACAGTATAGTGTTATATAAGGACATAATATAAGTGTAAAACACAAGAGACAGAGCAGAACTAGACTAGGCAGGCACTATCACACACACACACACCAGACTTGATGGCTAATAATGAACAACAAACAATGTTTAGTCTTTAACCTGAATTTTTGGGTAAACCCAACAGGGACATTCACCTTTTAATCTGACCGGTGACATAAGAAGTCTGCCGTTATAGATAAGTGTGTGTGTGTGTGTCTGTGTGTGTGTGTGTGTGTGTGTGTGTGTGTGTGTGTGTGTGTAGTCATTTCCCCCAGTAGGACCTACACCCTGGTGCAGCAGTCTGTTAGCTGGAAGGAAGCTCAGCGTCGCTGCAGTCTGATCCACTCTGACCTCGCCGTCATCCAGTCCAGAGAGCAGCTGCAGAACGCCCTACAGGCACTGGGGGGCGCCACAGAGAGCCCATGGATCGGACTTCACCAAGAGCACCCACACAAAGCCTGGAGATGGGTGGACATGTTTTATAACTGGGCAAAAGAATATGGTGAAACATCTGGGTGTGTCCACTACTTTTCAGGAAAGTGGTACACGTCACCATGTGGATACACAATTGCTCTCTCCATGTGCCAGTATGGTGAGTGAGGCGCTGCCACTTCTGCTGTTTGTGTTGTGTGGAGACAGCAGAGATCTAGTGAAGGTGTGAAATAAAGTACATACATGAGTGTGAGTGTATGTACAGTGTGTGTGTGTACAGTATGTGTGTGTGTGTGTGTGTACAGTATGTGAGTGTGTGTGTGTGTGTACAGTATGTGAGTGTGTGTGTGTACAGTATGAGTCAGTGTGTACAGTGTGAGTGCACAGTATGTGTGTGTACAGTATGTGAGTGTGTACAGTGTGTGTGTGTGTACAGTATGTGAGTGTGAGTATACAGTATGTTAGTGTATGTGAGTGATGTGGTGAAAGTGTGAGTAAGTGTGTGAGTCACTGTTAGTGTGAGTGTTAGTGTGTGAGTGATGTGGTGTAAGTGTTGAGGTGTGTGTGTTCTTGTCTCCAGTGTACAGTGACTCTGGGAGGAGTGTGAAGGTGTTCCAGCTCATGGAGGAGTGGACGAGCTGGGCTGATGCTGAAGAGAGGTGCAGGAAGACGGGGGGAGATCTGGCCAGCATCCTGAACCAGGAGGAGCAGACGGCCTTCACTGCAGTGGCAGAGGCAGCAGGGGCGGGGCAGGGACACTACATCTGGATTGGCCTGAGGAGGAGTGACCACACACACCCGTGGGTGTGGTCTAATGTGGACCTCCCCATGGGATCAGAAGAAGGAGATGACCAGAAGAAAAAAGACCCGAAAAACTGCGCTGTGCTGCAGAAGCCGGGGAACTGGACACCTGAGAAATGCACACACACACACACCTTCCTCTGTCACCAGGGTGAGAACCACACACAAACACACACACACACACCTTCCTCTGTCACCAGGGTGAGAATTACACACACACACACACACACACACACACCTTCCTCTGTCACCAGGGTGAGAATTACACACACACACACACACACACACACACACACACCATCCTCTGTCACCAGGGTGAGAATTACACACACACACACACACACACCATCCTCTGTCACCGGGGTGAGCACCACACACACATACACACACACACACACACACACACACCCACACACACCATCCTCTGTCACTGGGGGTGAGAACCACACACACACACACACACACGCATACACACACCTTCCTCTGTCACCGGTGTGAGAACTACACACACACACACACACACACACACACACACACACACACACACACACGCGCATACACACACCTTCCTCTGTCACCGGGGTGAGAACTACACAACACACACACACACACAAACACACCTTCCTCTGTCACCGTGGTGAGAAACACACACACACACACACACACACACACACACACACACACACACACACACACAAACACACAAACACATCTTCCTCTGTCACCGTGGTGAGAACTACACGCACACACACACACACACACACACACACCTTCCTCTGTCACCGGGGTGAGAACTACACTGAGAATCTAGACGCAGTCTAGCGGGGTAGTCTACAGTGGGTACGGGTTGAGAATGCACCTTTTGCCGCGGCAGTCCGAAGAGATCCCGTAGGCTGTCAAGACGATTTTTTTCGAGGATAAGGCAATGTACCCAAACAACCATCAGGTGGCAGAAAGTTTCAATCCGAATTTCAACTGCATTTAATGATGAAGACCGCATATCTGTCAATAGTCGACTCCTTAATCTCATTTAATCATTAAAATGAAGGTGTTGACTGGCGAAATTAATCAAACGACATTTCAATAAACCATTGTTGAAATGAATGAAAACGGTTTTAGAAAATCACCTATAGGCCTATCAGAAGGAAATAGCCTTCAATTCAACCTGAAAGATTCGATAGGCAACCTTAGATTAATTCATTTAAGTGTAACTGCACCCTAAAATGTTTGAGCTGTTGATTGATTGAAAATACTCATAAGTGGTGAACTACACTATTACCAGGGTTAATATTGACAAAAATTGCGTTTCCCGAGGAAACTAACATTTCGTATGATTTTGTATTGGAGATATAGCTCTCCGCACCCTCTACAGGTTGAAACATGCCATGGCATTTTGGTCCAAAATGCTATTGGAATGCTGACGAAGTCCTGCACTTCTCGTCCAACACTACGTCACCGGGTCGTTACAAATTAGGAATGAAACGCCCCAACACCTGCTGCCCTGATTAGCCTACCTGTGATAAGCCATGTCTGCAGCACGCATTCCCACATTGACACGAAATCACCATGGTTGATTGGTTGCAGCAGTGCTGCACTCCCTCTCCAAATTTCAGAACGTCTCGCCCATTTTGAAAGCCTTTTTCAGAAATGTGAAGTGGGTGGAGTTATGGGGTGAAGTGACACTTTAATTCATTGCGGTTACAAGACCGCATTTCCGTGAATAGGCTATAGTTGTCTAGGCGAAGACGACAGCATTTTATCATGTGGTGAATTAATGACTAACGTCAGACCCTGCGTCCTCATATGAGGACATTACATTTAGGCTCTGCTTTACCTTGTGCTTACTTTTTCTGAATAAAAACCTGTTGTCCTCATATGTGGACACTTCATTTTACCCTCTAGTGTTATCAGACACACAATACAATGTTTTGGGAAAAAGCAATATGGCGTCGATATCCACCTCCACGCTTTACCGGCATACGCGTGAGAACTATCGTCATGGTAACGTGCCAGTGAATGTTATGACATTTTTTTTTTTTTGTATATGTTTGTGAACAGTTGTAGAATGATATGACATCAAGTTTCCCCCATTTCGATCATTGCTAACAGACCAGGACGTGTTTAACTTTCATGTCCTCATACGAGGACATCGGGACTGAAATGTACGCATAATTTCATTTTTAGGCTACATATTACATTGAAAATTGTCGTTCATTGGCCATATCAAACTACTGTAAAGCAATAATGGAAGTCAAAGTGTGGACATAGACATAATAGAGTAGCCTGAATAAATAAATCCATTGAAGGAATTACAAAAATAAATAAATAAGCAAATAAGAAACAAATAGAGCAGAACTGTTTAGCTTCAATTGATTGTGGATAGACTTCTCTCCACATGGGTGTGACCCATACGCACAACTAACATTTACAAATAAACACTAAACTTAACCAAATTAATAACAGGACATTCCTGTTCAATAAAAACAAACTGTTTTCTTAATAGTTGAATCTTAGGCACCTGGAGTACACACATGAATATTCACATTCTTTCTGGATTGGCAATCTCATTGTATTTTATGGTAATAGAGACCCAATGTCCTCATACGAGGACATTGTTTTTCTCAAAAACTACTTGATGTACAGAGGTGAAATTTTTTTTGTATGTTTATGAAGCCCTACTAAGCCAAAATAATTGAGTGAAATGAAAAATGCATTCAAATTTACATCCAGGGTCTCAGGAGGTTAACATGTCAGAACTTTTGATCGGCGTTTCAAGTGCATGCCGTGAATATCAAATAAACTCGACTGACTGAATCCCTTATATTTGTTGGCAACTGTTAAAATATTTAAAGCCATGCACTGGTAGGCATGGTACGACCGGATAAACAATAAATCTTCATCTAGGCCTTAAGCCACACGCTAAAAAGGCAACACGGGTAAAAAAAGGCCCTCGTTTAAGACACGACCACACAGCAACATATGCTCATTCCCATGCAACATTTCAAATTTATCATTCTGAACGTGAGCTAGATTGAGCGCTATGAAACGTCAAGTCAGGGTACAGTATATGCCCTATGCAGGACATTTTATAGGCTCAATTATATCCTCCTGAGTTACGGCCCCATAACTATAGCTATCAGTGCGCATCGGAGGTCTTTCATGTGTGTTGAAGAATGTTTCCTGAAACAAAGCCTGTCACAATAATGCAGCACACTGATATCACCTCCTCAGCTTGAGCGTCTGAAAGCTGCTGTAGGCTAGGCTACTCTCGCAGTCCATATCTTTAGTCTACTGTGTTCTTTCATTCTTTTCAAAAAAGTGGATAGCGTGTGGGTGAATACAGTAGCCTAGGCTACGATAAATACGTTTTGGCCTTGGTCTTACAGACGGCTGTCGATTTTTAAATGTAGCCTACTTTCACTTGCGAAATCGGACGTGGCACAAAGCCTAATTATTAGGCTACTAGGCTACTGGATTTAATATAGCAAGTCCATAGACTTTGTTCATCCTATATTATATGCTTTTAAAATGAAATGTGCTGCGGGGAAGCATTGGGGAAGTCAGTTTAGGTTGTCCTGTAACAATTTGCAGGAATCTCTAACGCACGGAACTTTGTTAAGCTGGCCCCATACATAACAATAGCTGTAAGGGCAAACCCATTCATTCGTGCCCAAAACAAATTAATGGGTTGGGAGCGTCGCCTGGCTGTGTCGGCAGACTGCAATACAGTCGGTCTCAAGGGGTTAAATAGCGCACGTTACTTGAATTTTAAACCAACTCTTCTCTTACCAGTAGCCTATAGCCTATAGCCATCCTTTAATAATCAGATGTTATGCTCATTTTAGTAGGCTACACTTCACCGGCAAGCACGCATGCACGCAAATGCTGGTTTTGCACATCTACAATAGGCTATTAATTGGCCAAACTTAGGACTGTATTTTGCCTTTGTGCAACTTTAGTTGTGCTCGATCTAAATTATTGTCAGTAAGGATAGGTCATATTACCAAATGGCGAACCTCGAACATTATTTAAGATAGAACCGTGTCCATTACGCACTACAGTTTTTTAGGCTATTGTTTTATTTTAGTGTTTTTTGTACACATAGTTGAAACGTTCGCTCTAAACGTATGTATTTTCAATCGGCTTTCACAATCACTGCTCCGATGATCACCATGAAAACTTGCAATGTCTATACAGAACTGTTTTCACTTCCCTGAGTCGTGCACGCAACATGCACAACAATATACTGATATTTAGCAAACACATGTATTTCCAGCTCTCAAAACTGATGAGGTCCAGATGTCAGAGGCCTCATAGCTGCCTACAGCCATGCCTAGTAAGCCTAATGATAGCCTAATAGTTATGACATTAATAGCCTATTAATGACCTGATGTCGGAATGGCACGTTGTTTGAAAAAAAAAATCCGTTTGAATGGCGGATACCAGCTGGGTTGTAAAACATTGGAAAACTCTGCAACTGCGATCTGAGATGCCGAGCATCATGTATCTTTTCTCCGCTTGTCACCAGCGCGGTGTCTTCGGGTTTTATCGTGTTTTTCTGGCATGAGCTGAACCTGCATGTAATTAGGGCGGTCTTATGTTGCTCCCCTGCGGTTGCAGTTTTAATTACAAATGCCACACCTTCGGGATTCCCGATGTGCGGCAAAGAAAGGAGCATTCCCCTACCATCTGTAGCAACTCTCCGTTGACTTGGGAGCTGGAAAAATTAAACTTCTATCGGGCCAATCACATCGTGTAGAGTTGGTGGGCGGGCTTACCATAATGACAACTAATCTGAGACCATAAGTTGTAACAGCTAAGCAAGTATTCCCCAAGAATTTCCCATCCTGCTACTTGAAAACAAATACAAAATATAGCCGCAAGCGGCGATGGCGGGCCCGAGCACCTGCGGTGCGGAGACCTGTGAGATTTCGGAATCTAACAAAGCAACATGTGCGTGTTGGTGGCCATGTGCATGAGCAACACACATGCCCACCAAATTCGGTCAAGTTTCCTGAATGTATGTGTCAGCCACAACAGACAACATGCTAGGTAGCGCTATAGAGTCCCTAAGCCACACCCTAGGCCAGAGCTCTATCTCTGACTATCGATAGCAATAACGCACAAGCCCACCAAATTTGGTTCATTTTCGTGAATGCGTGTGTCAACCACAACAGACAATGCACTAGGTGGCGCTATACAGTCCCTAAGACAACCTTGGCCAGAGCGCTGTCTCTGAATAGCTATAGCAATAACACACATGCCCACCAAATTTGGTTCATTTTCGTGAATGTATGTGTCAACCACAACAGACAATGCGCTAGGTGGCGCTCTAGAGTCCCTAAGCCACACTCTAGGCCAGAGCTCTGTCTCTGACTAGTGGTAGCAATAACACACAAGCCCACCACATTTGATTAATTTTCGTGAATGTATGTGACAACTACAACAGCCTATATGCTAGGTGGCGCTATAGAGTCCCTAAGCCACACCCTTGGCTAGAGCTCTGTCTCTGACTAGCAATAGCAATAACACACATGCCCACCAAATTTGGTTCATTTTCGTGAATGTATGTGTCAACCACAACAGACAATGCGCTAGGTGGCGCTCTAGAGTCCCTAAGCCACACTCTAGGCCAGAGCTCTGTCTCTGACTAGTGGTAGCAATAACACACAAGCCCACCACATTTGATTAATTTTCGTGAATGTATGTGACAACTACAACAGCCTATATGCTAGGTGGCGCTAAAGAGTCCCTAAGCTACACCCTTGGCTAGAGCTCTGTCTCTGACTAGCAATAGCAATAACACACATGCCCACCAAATTTAGTTCATTTTCGTGAATGTTTGTGTCAACCACAACAGATTACGTGCTGCTAGGTGGCGCTATAGAGTCCCTATGCCACACCCTAGGCCAAAGCTCTGTCTCTGACTAGCCACAGCAATAACACACAAGTCCACCAAATTTGGTTCATTTTCGTGAATGTTTGTGTCAACCACAACAGATAACGTGCTGCTAGGTGGCGCTATAGAGTCCCAAAGCCACACCTTAGGCCAGAGCCCTGTCTCTGACTAGCAGAAGCAATTCCACATGTAGCTGCCAAATTACATACAATTCCTAACCTTTTTTCTGCCTATAACACCAACTTCCTGTTTCTTAATAAAACGCCATAATTCAAACCTTCGCCATTTCGATATACTTTTGAAATTCAAAAATCTGGTCGCAATTCCTCTCGGGCAACCCCTCAAGATCATTTTAGTGCTTATATGACATGATTTCGATAAACCGTCTAGGAGAAGTGTTTCAAAATACATGATGTGCAAAAATCATAATCATAATCATAACTCAAATTCTTCTAAGATTTACTATATTGTTTAAATGTAAAACTTGTTCAGATTCATACAACACACATGTCCACCAAATTTGGTTCATTTCCGTGAATGTATGTGTCAACCACAACAGAAACCGCGCTAGGTGGCGCTATAGAGTCCCTGAGCCACACCCTAGGCCAAAGCTCTGTCTCTGAGTTTCGATTGCAATTCTACAAATGGCTGCCAAATTACAAGAGTTTTAGAGCATGCCAAGTTGGTGTAAAAAAAAAAAACAGGTAAGACGGAAGAAGAAGAAGAAGAAAAATAATAATAATCTGAGTAAAAACAATAGGGCCTTGCACCTACGGTGCAGCCACTTTCAGTGGCCGCACCTCGGTGCTCGGGCCCTAATTGGTTGAAGCGCTATCCTATTGCGCGGAGAGGACAACTGTTTTTCCCACCCCTCCGATTGATCCCTGCTATGGGGAGTTCTCAGAGCCTACATCCTGATGTGGCTCTGGCTCGTCAGGAAAAGCAATATTTTGGACACAAAAATATGTACAGTATTGTACTTTAGTGAAAATTCTGCATAACTCCATATTTTTTTTTGTAAGGGTGATACCACATGTGCACACACACACACACACACACACAAACACTTCCTCTGCTCCCAAGGTGAGAACCTACTCACACATCTTATACACACAAGAACCACTTTCCAATGTCAATGTTAATGCATGAATGCGGCTCAGTAGGTCAGATGCTGACTTGTATGATCTCTTGACATTTCTACTCATCAAATTGCTTTGTTGTCTTTTCAGATCCAGTTAACATCACAGAGATAACAACAATGACCCCCACATCAACACCAGAATCTGTCTCTACAACCAGCACCTCAAACACACACACACCTGTCACAACAATGACCCCCACATCAACACCAAAATCTGTCTCTACAGCCAGCACCTCACACACACACACACCTGTCACAACAATGACCCCCACATCAACACCAGAATCTGTCTCTACCACCAGCACCTCTCACACACACACACCTGTCACAACAATGACCCCCACATCAACACCAGAATCTGTCTCTACCACCAGCACCTCAAACACACACACACCTGTCACAACAATGACCCCCACATCAACACCAAAATCTGTCTCTACAGCCAGCACCTCACACACACACACACCTGTCACAACAATGACCCCCACATCAACACCAGAATCTGTCTCTACAACCAGCACCTCACACACACACACACCTGTCACAACGATGACCCCCACATCAACACTAGAATCTGTCTCTACCACCAGCACCTCACACACACACACACCTGTCACAACAATGACCCCCACATCAATACCAGAATCTGTCTCTACCACCAGCACCTCACACACACACACACCTGTCCCCCTCTCTCACACTCCCTACACACCTGTGAGTTCCTCCATAGCACCTGTCACTTGCAATGGAACATCCTGCCGTCTAGGTGAGTCTTGGATGCACACACACACACACACACACACACACACACACACACACACCACAAAACCACACTGGATAATACTTAATATACTGTAATAATAATAATAATAATAATGATAATGATGCATTTTATTTTTTGGTATTTATATCTGTCTCAAGGTCATGTTACAAAATCAACAATAAAACACTCAGTCAAGAAACAAACAATTTGAAAAAAAAGATTTATATAAATAACACTGCTAAGCAAGGGATAATGTATAGAACACTGGTCATTATCGGAAAATTAGTCCCCACAGGGCGAACAGGACCCCTACGTGCAATGTTTAGAAAATGACCGTTCTATACATTATTCCGCTTATTATATGACTACTTGCCAAAACGAGCCAAGAAACTTCACACAGTATTTAATTAAAACGATTTTATTTATTTTGTAGCTTCCGCTGAGGGAAAATAGTTCTCCAGGCAGAGCTCAAAAGTTTGAATTGTTGCTAAGCAACTCATTAGGATCTCAAGTTCAAGTTCAAGTGTTTTAATTGTCACATACATTTTACATGAAGTGGAATTTAAAAAGGGACCTTTGCTCTGCATAGAAGAAAAAGACAAAGAAAAATATACACAGTAAATGAAAGCAGTATAAAAATAAATAAATACAAGTTTAAAACCATTTTTGTGTAAGGGACAGGAAAAACGTATTTAAAATGTGCTGAGTTTAGCAGTCTCACTGCCTGTGGGTAGAAGCTCAGTCTCAGTCTCTCCGTATTTAGACAACGCAGCCGCCTGCCCGATTTTAGTAGTGAAAAGATGCTGGAGTTGGGGTGAGAGGTGTCCTGCATTATCTTCTTCGCACCCACCCTCTTGGTGTAAATGTCCCTCAGGCTTGTGAGGGGGGCTTTTATAGTCCGCTCTGCAGAGCGCACCACTGCAGGACCTCCCGGTCGTGTGCGGTACAGTTACCGTACCAGGCAGTGATGCAATCTGTAAGAATACTCTCCACCGCTGAGGAGTAGAAGGTCCTTAGGATGGCGGGAGAGACCTTGAACTTCCTCAGTCGGCGGAGAAAGTACAGTCGCTGCCTGGACTTCCCTGTCAGATGTTGAGCATGCAGTGACCAGGAGAGGTCCTCAGTGAGATGAACCCCCAAGTACTTAAAGCTAGGAACCCTCTCCACAGGCTCCCCACTGATGGTAACTGGGGTGTGTTTGTTGCTGGACACCTTCCTGAAGTCCACCAGCATTTTCTTTAGTCTTCCTGACGTTCAGGGCCAGGTTATTGGACTGGCACCATAGTGCTAGGTCAGCCACCTCCTTCAGGTAGTCCTGTTCGTTGTTATTTGAAATGAGACCCAGCACCACAGTGTCATCTTGATGATGGTGTTCGAACTGTTGGTGGCTCTGCAGTCATGTGTGTAGATGTTTTACAGCAGCGGGCTTAAGACACACCCCTGGGGAGAGCCTATATTGAGGGTCAGCTTCCCTGAAGTAACTCCTCCCCCGACTCTGACCACTTGGGGGCGATCCGTGAGGAGACTGAGCACTCAGTTGCACAACTGGGTATTGAACCCCAGCATCCTCATCTTATCAGTGAGGCGGAGGGGCACTATGGTATTGAATGCTGAGCTGTAATCTATAAACAGCATCCTCACATAGTTACCCCTCCCCTTGTCCAGGTGAGCCAGTGTGGTGTGCAGGAGACCTGTGACTGCATCGTCCCTGCTTCTGTTCTGTTTGTGTGTGACATTGTTGCCATCTAGCCTAGATCGGAAACTTGGATGTTTATTAGACACAGGCTTATTTGCCCATGTTGATTCCGTTGATGGGGCAGTTCGACAGGATAAATGGCACATCTCTGGGGAAATGTACATTTTTTCTTCTCTTGCTACGTTTGCAACAGGGTTTTGTCAGACGCACCTGAAACAACATAATTCCCAATGTTAGCAAAAGTGCATAAAACGTTAGGCAATTTAGGCTGTAATCTATTTGGGTTGGACTTTCATAGGGCAGCTCATCTGACAGGATCTTGCTCCATTTTTCCCTGTCAGTCGTGGTAGGAGCCCAGTAGCTTTTCAGGCTACTCTCGCACCTGTGCCCGGTGACGGTCATTATTCCTCTCGTCTCCAGTCCTGCCGTTGATGGCAGCTGCACTGCGGGACTCCTCAGGCTGTGGTTGGTGTAACGCCGTGAAAGTGCAGCTGTCTGGCTGATGTTGGCCATCATGAGGCCCAAGGGCATTGTGGCCCATTGCCTCCCTGGAGTACCAGATATCTTGCTGGTTCAATATCGATTGCTCCTTTTTAAGAGGATGCAAATAGAAAGCTTTTGCATCGTGTGGACAATGCGAAATGTACTTCTTAAAACTGGCCACCGGGCAGTACGGGTTGCCCGGCTCAGAGAAGGTACACCCACGGTTGTTTTGTTGTTGAGGGTCTCTGACGTTTTGTGGTTCTTGGTTTCAGCGTTGTGGGACAGCGTAATGTAGTCCTTCTCATTATCGCCCTGTTTAAGCTGGAACAATTGCATGGTCAGGTCTCTATTTCCCTCCCTGCCTCGCCGTGCAAGATGTAGCTGCACATCGAACTAAACCTTCTGGACCAATCCGATCTGTGGCTGTAGAGAGGGCCTCTTTGTGTTTTTCGTCTGCAGGCCGAGAACATCGGAGGGCAACATAACTCGCAACAGAATATGGTTGACCTGATGAGTTCTGGACAGACGGATAAAAACATCTTAAAGAACTGAATGTTATGTTTACGGGAAATATGGCCAAGAGGGAGAAGGTAGATAATGAACAGAAGGGGTCCAAGGACAGAACCTTGGGGAACACCAGAGGAGAGGGGAGGAGAGGGGGGGAGAGGGGGGGGGGAGAGGGGGGAGGAGTGGGGGGAGGAGAGGGGAGGAGTGGGATCTGAATGTTTTGAGTCGGACAAACTGATTACAGCCAGAAAGATACGATTTAAACCAGTGCAGAAATACTACCAATATGATTACAGTAAGTACACATATATAATACATGCTGTGCGTGTGTGTGTGTGTGTATGTAGGTGACCTGAAATTTGTTAATGAGAGTAAATCTTGGCTGGAGGCCCTGCAGTACTGTAGGCTGACGGGCTCCAGGCTGGTCCACATCCTGAACAGTACCATCCAGGCCCGGGTCACCCAGCTGCTGAGCTCCCTGCCGCCCGAGATGCTGCCCGTGCCCACGGCCTGGGTGGGGCTGGAGCGCTGCATGATCAACCCCAGTGCACCATGGGAGTGGGTTGAGACTGGGGTGGTGGAGTATGAGCGTTGGCATGGCACCCACCCGCGGAACAGCTGCAACTTCCACTGTGGCCAGGTGGTGCAGGTGGCTGCAGAGGAGTACAGGTGGTGGGACGCCTGCTGCATGGAGGAACACCCCTTCATCTGTCAGGTGAGCAGTAAGACACGCCCCTTTACCTGTCAGGTGAGCTGTAAGACACGCCCCTTCATCTGTCAGGTGAGCTGTAAGACACGCCCCTTCATCTGTCAGGTGAGCAGTAAGACACGCCCCTTCATCTGTCAGGTGAGCAGTAAGACACGCCCCTTTACCTGCCAGGCGAGCAGTAAGACACGCCCCTTTACCTGCCAGGCAGCAGTAAGACACGCCCCTTTACCCGTCAGGCGAGCAGTAAGACACGCCCCTTTACCCTCAGGTTAGTAAGTCACACCCATTTAGAAAGACTAATTGGAGAGGTACAGAAGATTCTAGATGACCCAACACACCTGACAACAATCCTGAAACGAGCTGAGGACGAAACGCTCCAGCGGGCCCGAGGTGCTCCGCGGAGACGTCCAGTTGAAGGAGGCGTTGTGCGGTTTGGCGCGGCCCTGCTGGTGGAGCCGGAGGTGGGCCTGCAGAGGGGCGGTGGCCAGGGTGCTGGTGTTGCCGTGCACGTTGCTGGTCAGCAGCTAGTAGGTGTACACTTCGTACGGACTCAAGCCGTCGTCCTCAAATATCAATGAGTCTGAATTAAATGACAAAAGGAACGTTGGAAAATTAGGATAAATATTACCATCAGGCCGTTGGTTCAGAATGCAAAATTGAAGATTCCATCCACCATCAAGTTGCTAAGTAATAACTGACAGCTGCAGGAAGATAATGAAGAGCAGTAGTTCTACTCAAACTAGGCTTAGTTGTGAACGTATGCTATGGAAGATTGATCAAACAGGTAGGAAAGTTTAAGCGGATGGCGTGAAAGTGAAAGTAAGACGTTCGAAAGGCCAACGAAAGTTAAGGTTGCTTTTGATGTAGGCTAGTAGCCTAGAAATCTAGACGCCCCTAGCGGCAGCAAATGTAATTTGGCTGGCGGGGCAGTCTAGGCAAGATCCATTGAGCCAGGGAGCTGAGAACCCCCAGCACCAGCGGGCCAATCACAGCGTGTATAGAGTCGGTGGGTGGGCTTAACATAATGGTGACTGACATGCGACCAGAAGTTGCGACGGTAACGCATCCTGTTATTTGAAAACAAGAAGATGATTCGTTTAACGTTATCCTATTGCGTGAAGAGGGAAGGTTACGCATCCTGCTACTTGAAAACAAGAAGATGATTTGTTTAGCGTTATCCTATTGCGGGGAGGGAATTTGAAAGACAACTGTTTATCCCACCCCTCCGATTGAGCCCTGTCTACGGTGAGTGTCCAGACCCTACATCTTGATGTGGGTCTGGCTCGTCAGGCTAGTAGGCTAGTACAAAGATGCAAAACTGGTGGTCTAATTAGCGATTCTGTTGTCTTTGAAAGATTGTCTTCTAGATGCATTTAACAGCAAACTGCATTTAACACCTGCTTTTACAAGGCGGAATTATTTAGGCGCAAAATAGATGTGCGCTTTCACGGGCAGTTTTAGTACATACTGGGGAATACATTTTAGGCGCAAACCTCCTACTATCATCTGACACTCCCATAAATCCATATGCATTAGACGGAAAAGCACAATTTGACATTCTCAGCTCCCGCGACAGGCAGTCTGCGTCTTCACCTCATTGCGGCCTGTTGGTACATATCTCGCCATCCTTTTATGCGCACATTGCGAAACAAATACGCCTGTAGAGGGCGCAAAAGTGTTAGTATATCTGCCTCACAGTACATCCAAAGTCACATCTTCTATATCCAGAGTGCCCTGGCAATAGAATAGGGTCTGGTCACTAGCGATTAGGAATCGTTTACAGCAGCATCTTTTTCCCTGTGTTAGAAGTGCTCTTAAAAGCTTAAATGTTTTATCATGTTGCAAGTCGCTTTGGTTAAAAAGCTTTGGCCAAATGTAATGTAATGTAAAAAGTGTAATGCATAGCCCCTTTCACTTTGAAATCTATAGCGCCATCCCCTCTCGTTACTGATTGGTCAGGTAGTCTCCCGGGAAACGCTGGTGAACTGTGGTGTTCCACACTAGTATCTTCTTGAAAGGAGATCAATGGGCGTGGCCATATTAAAACCCCGCCCCAACACACATAGTCTCCTCCCACATATGACCCCACCCTACTATCCATAGTCCCCTCCCCTACATACCAAGCCCAGCAATTTGCAGGTTGATTCCAAAACTGAATTTATACTTAATCAATGTATTTTTTCAGCCTGAAACGCAAGAGGGAGCAGGGAAAGTCACAATTTTCACCGAAACAGATAATTCAATCATCCAAATGATTTCTAAATGGGTTAATTAAGTTGAAATAGTTGAAAAAGATCCCTTTTAATGTTTTTGAAAATGGATATATATATACTGTAGCATTTTGGAACAAAACTCTTCAAATATGGGCCGTCAAACAGTTTGATGTTATTTGCCATGCTGTCCAATTGTGAATATTCCAATAGGACTTTAAATGAAGGCAATCCACATGGATGTGTGATCACCAACACTTATTCTCTCCCTGGACCCTACATGTATGTCATAATACAGTGCATGAGGCCCGGCACAGGCCTTATCGTTGTCTTTAATCTCCACTGAGTCTGTGTCAGGATCCATTAAACCATTCATTAAGTTTCACCTGTTTGCCATCTGTTACCTCACTTTCAGTTAGTGGTTTATAGATGTTATTTCCTCACATTTTCCTCAAGTTTATCCCAATATGTTGTTTTCTTTCTGAGAATCTAGTTCCTTCATCATTTATCCACACAATGCTTAAAGGGACACTTCCCCAATTAGCATTAAGCTTTGTATCTTTAGAAAACCATTCATGTTTTTGAATGGTCGTGCATCATTCCCTCAGTTTGCCTTGAGATGGGAGAAATACGGATTTCAATGTTGGACTTCCTGCTTTCAATGATGCAAAAATCATAATTTTACATCATTGAAAGCAGGAAGTCCTATTCATGGGTTTCATTGAAATCCGTATTTCTCCCATCTCAAGGCAAACTGAGGGAATGATGCACGACCATTCAAAAGCATGACTGGTTTTCTAAAGATACAAAGCTTAATGCTAATCGGTGAAGTGTCCCTTTAATAGGGGTCACTCTTCATAGGAACACGCCACCATTATGGGAATGCTCTTCTGAGTCCGTATATCAGGAGAGGTAACTTTTATTGTCTTCCACAGGACACTATGGAGCTATGTGTAACTGTGTGAGTGAGTGAGTGTGTGTGTGTGTGTGTGTGTGTGTGTGTGTGTGTGTGTGTGTGTGTGTGTGTGTGTGTGTGTGTGTGTGTGTGTGTGTGTGTGTGTGTGTGTGTGTGTGTGTGTGTGTGTGTGTGTGTGTGTATCAGGAGAGGTAACTTTTATTGTCTTCTGCAGGACACAGTGGAGCTATGTGTAACTGTGGCTCCGTTCGAATCGGGTAAAACTGCTGCCTTCTAAGATATCTAACTAGAGAGCAAGGCAGCGAAGGCCGTTCGAAACCGAAAAAACGATTTTTGCTGCCTTCTAAGATATCTTAAAATTCCTGAATAACGGTCAATTTTGAAGGCAGCATCGATGTACACTTCAAGCTGCCTTCTACCCACAATCCTTTGCGTCCACGTCTGAATCTCGGTGAAAACAAAACAAACATGGCTGCCGATATCTGTAAATGACTGCCGAGTCTGTTGAAATGTCATTTGTGTGACGTTATTTAGCTTGGATTTGTGGAAAGTAGATTGAAAATAAACGATTTACTACCTGGTTATACCATTGTTGTACCCACTAATAATGCCTGGTCTGAGATATTAGCTGTCAGTGAAACTATTTTATACCGTTAGCCTGCTAGCTTATGTAGGCTAATTTAGTTTAACGTCAGGCTTTTGCTAACGTCACACCGTAGTGTTAACCAAAGATTCTAGAGTGCTACGCTCATTTTTAAACGACGCGTTTAAACTAAAGTCAGGTCTAGTTAGAGAGCTCTCTATTTAGGGAGTGAGGCAGTAGGCAGCTGCCTTCCGATTCGAACAGAGCCTGTGTGTGTGTGTGTGTGTGTGTGTGTGTGTGTGTGTGTGTATCAGGAGAGGTAACTTTTATTGTCTTCTGCAGGACAAGGAATGAACTGGAGTGATGACACCTTTGAACCACCGCGGGACTCGCTAGACTATCACCTGCTGTTCAGATATGCTGTTCACACACACACACACACACACACACACACACACACTCATAGACACACATACACACACACACATAGACACACACATACATGCACACACTCACACACACACACTCATAGACACACACACACACACACACACACTCATAGACACACACACACTCACTCTTACCTCTCTCTCTCACACACACACACACACACACTCATAGACACACACACACACGCACACACACTGCTACATCGTCAGAAGAATTCTGGTGACTTTACATTGTAACTAATTTCTTTGATGATTATTCTTCCAGATGTCATTAGGCAATACACAATAATAATAATAGCCTAATAATAATAATAATAATACAATGTGATACTTTTTAACTAATCCTTATAGGTAGTGCCCGTAATGTTAGATGTTGTGCTGTTGATGTTGTTAGTAGTACGTAGACTTTACAGCTGAAGTGGACATTGGACGAGTGGCTGCATATACAGTACCGTACCGTATTTCTGTGTAATCATAACTGTAGGATACTGTAATAGAACAGAAGTAGTCAATTAATAATATGCAATAAGCATGCTGTACTTTTAAACAATAAGAATGTGCTACTTTTACTTTTACTTTTAGTAATATTTGTAGATTATTAATAAACTGTGATATGTTTACTCTTTTTAGTTATATTTATAGATTAATAATAAACAAGAATACAGTACTTTTACTCTTTTTAGTTATATTATAGATTCATAATAAACAAGAATAGTCATTTTACTCTTTCTAGTCATTTTTATAGATTAATTCAGTAATTAACATAAAGAATACTGTACTTGTTAATAATCTTTACAGATTAACGATTAACATAACATAACAATAACAATGCTGTACCTTTACTCTCTTTACTAACTTTGCATGTTTTCACCACAAAAAAACAATAAAATAAATAAAATAGAGTTTCTCTACCAAACAAAAGCCTAATGGTTATTTTTTACAGGGAAGCTACTTCAGTTGCATAACTGAAACGTCTGTTCATGACACGTAAAAAGAACATTTTAGAAGGCTGGTCCATTTTTTCCGGTCTGGTGTAGCTACTTCCATGCTAGTGAAAGCTAACTGTGGGAATTTATGGCATAGAACTAACCTGGTCCGAAGCAGGATAACTTTCAAGCTGTGTTGCAACAAAAAAAAAATACTCGGAAAATGAGTCCCAAAACACAGTTCCGTCAACCTGCTTTCATGTTCTCATTACCTACAACTTAAAAAAAAATATCAGTAGAAGAAACTTTTTTCCGTCAACAAGCATTGATTTCCATATCATTTCATTTCATTACTGTAGTTCTAAAGAATGTAAGACAGATGTGTGTACAATCACACGTGTTCTCAGGTTCACTTGCCACACATCTGCATTGCTGATCACCTTGTTAATGGTATTTTTAGCCTCTTTAATGAAAGACCATAAGTAATAAACCCATAAACCCACTCACTTGTTGCCATGGCTACACTATATATCATCAACAAGATGCAATGCTAAATCAACCTCTCACACATGCACATAAACACACTCATGTGATGCTAAATCAACCTCTCACACATGCACATAAACACACTCATGTGATGCTAAATCAACCTCTCACACATGCACATAAACACACTCATGTGATGCTAAATCAACCTCTCACACATGCACATAAACACACTCATGTGATGCTAAATCAACCTCTCACACATGTACATAAACACACTCATGTGATGCTAAATCAATCTCTCACATATGTACATAAACACATCTCTCACACATGCACATAAACACACACTCATGTGATGCTAAATCATCAAATGATCACACCTCACAATGATACATATTTACGTCTTTATTTCAAACACATTGAACAGGAAGTGTAAACCAGCATTTCCTCTTGGCACTCTGGGAAATGTAGTCCTGTGCAGTGGGACTGGACATGCAGCTTCACAGTCACGAGACCCCTCAGTCATGTGGCCCAAACAAACTCACATCACACGCTGGACAGAACAGAGCCGCCACGGCTCATGACTAACGGCTCAAACATCATTAGTGTGTGTGTGCCTGTGCCCTGTGTGTGTGTGTGTGTGTGTGTGTGTGTGTGTGTGTCTGTGTGTGTATGCATGTGGTGTGGTGTGATGTGAAGTGTGTGTGTGTGTGTGTGTGTGTGTGTGTGTATGCATGTGGTGTGATGTGAAGTGTGTGTGTGTGTGTGTGTGTGTGTGTGTGTGTATGCATGTGGTGTGATGTGAAGTGTGTGTGTGTGTGTGTGTACGCATGTGGTGTGTGTGTGTATGTGTGTACACATGTGGTGTGATGTGGTGTGTGTGTGTGTGTGTGTGTGTGTGTACGCATGTGGTGTGGTGTGATGTGAAGTGTGTGTGTGTGTGTGTGTGTATGTTCTTCTATGGGAAAATATCCTGTCATGCTTTTAGTCATCAAATGACGGATTTGTACGAAGGCACAACACAAATACAGAATTCATAACGCACATACACACACATCATCCATTTAAGACTCCTTTTGAGTCTTTAAGACTCTCTCTCTCTCTGACTCTCACACACGCCATATATTTACACACCTTTATGTGAAACTATGTACATGAAAATAAAATGCTCATGATCAGATATAGAAAAATAAAATATAACTTTCTGAAATTAAAACTCAAGTCCCATTCAGCCAAACTGAGAGCAGTGGAGGAGGGACAGTCACTATGGAGCTATGTGTGTGTGTGTGTGTGTGTGTGTGTGTGTGTGTGTGTGTGTGTGTGTGTGTGTGTGTGTGTGTGTGTGTGTGTGTGTGTGTGTGTGTGTGTGTGTGAGGGAGAGCTGCAGGCATGCAAACTGGTCGAGGGGTGAGAAGGGTTTGCAAGGAAGGAAATGGGCGTTTCCTAGCGTTGAAACAAGCGTGATAGTCAATAGTTAATAGCTTCTGTCATTGTTATTTTGGGCCATAAAATAATTATGCTTTTTATGCTAATAATGCTGTTATTATTTGCATCTAAGTTATTCTATAATTTTATGGTTTTGATTGTGTTAATTGGTTTAGGTTTGAATTTGTATGCCTATTACTCTTACAGGGTTCGTACGGGTGCTTGAAATCCATGAAAATGCTTGGATTTTAATGTGGTGTTTTCAAGGTTTGAAAAATGCTTGGATTTGGGGTAAAGTGCTTGTGAATGCTTGAAAGTGCTAGGCCTACATATTTCTCGGCAGTCTGACTCAATAGAGCAATTATTAAATGAAGGGAAATAAAATTAATTTGCCGTAGGGCGCGCGCTGACAATGACGACGGGTTTGGTGCTTCTCATTCATCACTCCGCAAACATGTCCGTTCGCTAGTCTTCTTCATTGAAAGTGAAAGCAGACGTGTGTTGATGAATGTTTGATGCAAGTTCGATGTGTGTGGTGAACTATTTGTTTCTTAGCAGAAGCCATGAAACGGTAAAGGTCAAATTATTTATTTAGATACATCATTTATGAAGTTGTTTTGGCTTTGCCACGCGTTCGCGTCCAGTTTGACGTGTCTGGATTTTTCGATAATGACAGCAGCAATCTCGTGATGCTGTATTGACTTTTAATTTATGCGCGTGTAAGTCTAAGCTATTGTGCTTGAAGTTAGCTGTGACCGACTAGCCTACTGGTTTTCATCGTTTTAACCACAAAGCCTGTCGACTTTAGGTCTACTAAATTGTTTAGTTAACACCTTGTCATTTCGCGTTTGTCCAACCGTTCACCTCCGTGCGCCCCATGTCATTCAAAACATATTTCGGGATAGCCATCTCACTATGAGAAGACGTATGACAATAGTGCTAAGATATTAACACGTTGGCATGCTTGGTAAACACCAGTCTTGCACATAATATTGAGCTGATTTTTAAAGTGGAAATGGCTTACTGTCACATTGTGCTGATAGATGAAAAAAGTCGCCTATTTAAAGGCACAGTCTGAATTTTAAGCATCAATATCAATAGGCCTATGGTTCACTATCAGGACTAGAGGACTGTAAGGGGGCAGGCTATATGTGATCAAGTAGGCCTGTATTAAAACATGTAGTCAAAATTATAACTTTATGTTGATTTAAGTTGAAACAAAACATGTTATGAACTGAGAAAATCCATGGTTCTACATCATTGTTGGCAAAATGATCATGATAGCCTACATATTTCAGCCATATCTGGTTTAGTCTTGAGTAGGCCTAGGCTACTTTGCTATAAATGAGTTATAGACTTATATATAGACTATATTGTGGTATGTTATAATGTTTGAAATATATGTATCACAGTTTATCAATAGTTCTCATAAAAGTCATCAAGACTATATTGTGGTATGTTATAATGTTTGAAATATATGTATCACAGTTTATCAATAGTTCTCATAAAAGTCATCAAATGTCATCATTTAAGGGGGTATTTTTCAAAAATTTCTCCCGGGGGTGCTGGGTATATTTTCCTCTTTTTTTCTCCTATGATATATGAAATATGGTGTGA
>NC_085006.1:33226537-33229037 GCF_963854185.1 Sardina pilchardus
GAGGTCAGAGGTCAGTGCTGGGGGTCAGTGCTGGAGGTCAGTGCTGGGGGTCAGAGGTCAGTGCTGGGGGTCAGTGCTGGGGGTCAGTGCTGGAGGTCAGTGCTGGGGGTCAGTGCTGGAGGTCAGTGCTGGGGGTCAGTGCTGGGGGTCAGGGGTCAGTGCTGGGGGTCAGTGTTGGGGGTCAGTGCTGGAGGTCAGAGGTCAGTGCTGGAGGTCAGAGGTCAGTGCTGGGGGTCAGTGCTGGAGGTCAGTGCTAGAGGTCAGTGCTGGGGGTCAGTGCTGGGGGTCAGAGCTGGGGGTCAGTGCTGGGGGTCAGAGGTCAGTGCTGGGGGTCAGTGCTGGGGGTCAGTGCTGGGGGTCAGAGGTCAGTGCTGGGGGTCAGTGCTGGAGGTCAGTGCTGGGGGTCAGTGCTGGGGGTCAGTGCTGGGGGTCAGTGCTGGGGGTCAGGGGTCAGTGCTGGAGGTCAGAGGTCAGTGCTAGAGATCAGTGCCAGATGTCAGTACTGGGGTCAGTCTTGGTCAGTGACTCTGGAGGTACAGACATTTATTGACCAGCCAGATGTTATCAGACTTGCCTTTAGAGTGGCACTGGTGTGCACACACACACACACACACACACACACACACACACACACACACACACACACACACACACACACACACACACACAGGGGTGTTACCTTGGCTCTGGCAGCTTCTCTTGTGGGTTCATCCATCCAGTCTAGTTCCTGTAGTCTTACGTCCAAAGCATGTTTGATATCTTCTACCAGCTCCTGGACCTACACACACACACACACACACACACACACACAGGGTATGACTGCACCACCGTGGCCAACTCAGGAGAGTAGCAACAAGATAGCAACTACAGAAGAGTTAACACTGCTCAGGAGAGTTGCCTCTGTAGTTGCAACAAGGTAGCAACTACAGACTTTGTTTCGGATGGCCTAGCAACATAGCACCACAGAACACCGTTGCCATGATACCGACAGCTGTCCTTTAGATGCGTTAATCGTTTGGAAATGTTTTAAAAACAAAGGAGGTGAATGGACGCATTTTGCCGTTCACCGACATCATAGTTCAATAGAACTTTGGACGTTGAAGGCAGCATGAAGGATACATCTATGCTGCCTTCAAAATTTGAAGTAAAAATATTATATTATAGTGCGGTTATAGCCGATAAAGGGCCGCGAAGTGAATTCAGAAGTGCCGTTCACCCTGTTACGACTTGATGAACCGCTGAAATGATTTTGGAAACATTATATTTAGGTACGAAAAACTCTTTAGTGTTGCTTTAAAAGGCAGCATTTTTCCCCGTTTCGGACACAGCCAGTGTGTATCAATACAATATGGGTAATGCCTCTGGTTGGACCTCACCATCACATTCTAATGCTTGACACCTAGAACACCATTCACCACCACACTCTAAAGCTTCAAATCTAGAATGGAATTTCCCCGCATTCTAAATCTAGAACAGAGAGACACTTCCGCAAGGGGGAGGAAGGGAACTCCACACACACACACACACACACTCACACACACACTCACACACACACACACACACACACACACACACACACACACACACACACACACACACACACTCACACACACACACACACACACACTCTCTCTCACACACACACACACACACACACACACACACTCACACTCACACTCACACACTCACACTCAAACTCACACACACTCACACACACACACACACACACACACACACACACACACCTTGGCCTTGCTGTGTGTGGGGAAGTGGTGCTGGACGAAGAGTGCTCCGAGGGCCATACACACACACACACACACACACACACACACACACACACACACATATACACACCTTGGCCTTGCTGTGTGTGGGGAAGTGGTGCTGTACGAACAGCGCTCCGAGGGCCATACTCACACACACACACACACACACACACACACACACACACACACACATATACACACCTTGGCCTTGCTGTGTGTGGGGAAGTGGTGCTGTACGAACAGCGCTCCGAGGGCCATACTCACACACACACACACACACACACACACACACACACACACACACATATACACACCTTGGCCTTGCTGTGTGTGGGGAAGTGGTGCTGTACGAACAGGGCTCCGAGGGCCATACTCACACACACACACACACACACACACACACACACACACACACACACACACGCACCTTGGCCTTGCTGTGTGTGGGGAAGTGGTGCTGTACGAACAGCGCTCCGAGGGCCATACTCACACACACACACACACACACACACACACACACACACACACACACACACGCACCTTGGCCTTGCTGTGTGTGGGGAAGTGGTGCTGTACGAACAGCGCTCCGAGGGCCATACTCACACACACACACACACACACACACACACACACACACACACACACACACGCACCTTGGCCTTGCTGTGTGTGGGGAAGTGGTGCTGTACGAACAGCGCTCCGAGGGCCATACTCACACACACACACACACACAC
>NC_085006.1:33276537-33281537 GCF_963854185.1 Sardina pilchardus
AGCATCCCCCTCCCCGGTCATGACATCCACCTCTCTCCCTCAGTCACAAATCTGGGTCTCAAGATGGACCCTCACCTGACTTTTGAGGCACACATCAAACATCTGTGCAAAACCTCCTTCTTCCACCTCAGAAACATTGCCAAACTCCGCCCTTCACTCACTCTCCCCGACACCGAGAAACTTGTCCACGCCTTCATCTCCTCCAGGCTGGACTACTGCAACGCACTCCTCATCGGGATCCCCAGCAAGAACATCCAGCAGCTGCAGTATATCCAAAACTGCGCTGCCAGGATCCTGATGAGGGTGCGGAAATTCCAGCACATTACACCCATCCTCAAATCCCTCCATTGGCTTCCGGTTCAGCTCAGGATTGAATACAAAATTTCCCTTCTGTCACACCAGTGTCTCCATGGCTCTGCCCCCCTTTACCTCAAAGAACTCATCCCCCCCCACTCCTCCTCACGTTATCTCCGGTCTGGACAGTCAAACCTCATCCAACAAAAAAGAACAAAGCTTAAAACTATGGGTGACCGAGCTTTCAGCTCTGCTGCACCCAGTCTGTGGAATGCCCTCCCTGACCATCTAAGGGCACCACAGACTGTGGACTCTTTTAAAAAAGGCCTGAAGACGCATCTTTTTAGAAAAGCTTTTAACTAAAATACTCTCATCTGCTTTTATATGCTGGTTTTTAGTTTAATTTTATATGATCGTTTTTAGCTTGTTTTTATATGCTGGTTTTAGCTTAATTTTATCTGCTTGTTTTAATTCTTCTGTTAATTTTATCCAGTTTTTTGGGTGTGTGTGTGTGCATTGTAGCACTTTGAGGTCATTGATTTGGTGTAAAGTGCAATACAAATAAAATTTATTATTATTATTATTATTATTATTATTAACACCACCAAGATAGTCTCAACACCACCAAGATAGTCCAACACCACCAAGATAGTCTCAACACCACCAAGATAGTCCAACACCACCAAGATAGTCTAACACCAAGATAGTCCAACACCACCAAGATAGTCTCAACACCACCAAGATAGTCCAACACCACCAAGATAGTCTCAACACCACCAAGATAGTCCAACACCACAAGATAGTCTCAACACCACCAAGATAGTCCAACACCACCAAGATAGTCCAACACCACCAAGATAGTCCAACACCAACAAGATAGTCCAACACCACCAAGATAGTCCAACACCACCAAGATAGTCTAACACCAAGATAGTCCAACACCAACAAGATAGTCTCAACACCAAGATAGTCCAACACCACCAAGATAGTCCAACACCACCAAGATAGTCCAACACCAAGATAGTCCAACACCACCAAGATAGTCCAACACCACAAGATAGTCTCAACACCACCAAGATAGTCCAACACCACAAGATAGTCTCAACACCACCAAGATAGTCCAACACCAAGATAGTTCAACACCAACAAGATAGTCTCAACACCAAGATAGTCTCAACACCACCAAGATAGTCTAACACCACGATAGTCCAACACCACCAAGATACTGTAGTCTCAACACCACCAAGATAGTCTAACACCACAAGATACTGTAGTCTCAACACCACCAAGATAGTCTAACACCACAAGATACTGTAGTCTCAACACCACCAAGATAGTCTAACACCACAAGATAGTCCAACACAAGATACTGAAGTCTCAACACCACCAAGATAGTCCAACACCACAAGATACTGTAGTCTCAACACCACCAAGATAGTCTAACACCACAAGATAGTCCAACACCACCAAGATAGTCCAACACCACCAAGATAGTCCAACACCACCAAGATAGTCCCAACACCAAGATAGTCTCAACACCAAGATAGTCCAACACCAAGATAGTCCAACACCGCCAAGATAGTATAACACCACCAAGATAGTCCAACACCAAGATAGTCTCAACACCACCAAGATAGTCCAACACCACAAGATAGTATAACACCACCAAGATAGTCCAACACCAAGATAGTCTCAACTCCACCAAGATAGTCAAACACTAAGATAGTCCAACACCACCAAGATGGCCCAACACCACCAAGATAGTCCAACACCAAGATAAAATAGAATAGAATATATACTTTTTTGATCCTGTGAGGGAAATTCAGTTCTCTGCATTTAACCCAATTTAACCGAATTAGTGAACACACAGCACACAGTGAATACACAGTGAGGTGAATCACACAACCCAGAGCAGTGAGCTGCCTGCCCAACCAGCGGCGCTCGGGGAGCAGTGAGGGGTTAGGGGCCTTGCTCAAAGGCACTTCAGCCGTGGACTGGTCGGGGATCGAACCGGCAACCCTCAGGTTACACGCCCGAAGTCCTAACCAGTAGGCCAAGGCCCAAGATAGTCCTACAACACCAAGATAGTCCAACACCGCCACGATAGTCCATCACCAAGATAGTCCAACACCAAGATAGTCCTACAACACCAAGATAGTCCAACACCGCCACGATAGTCCACCACCAAGATAGTCCAACACCACCAAGATAGTCCAACACCAAGAGAGTCCTACAACACCAAGATAGTCCAACACCACCAAGATAGTCCAACACCAAGATAGTCCTACAACACCAAGATAGTCCAACACCGCCATGATAGTCCACCACCAAGATAGTCTAACACCACCAAGACATAAAGGCACACAGACAGAGCTCAGCAGCACCAAGAAAGTTTCGTGCAACTCCTTGGCAATATTGATATAGATCATACTTGATAGTTTTTTTCTCTCAAAATGCATTTAGCCTATTTGGGATATTTGCCAGACTTTCATTTAAGGTTGTAATGCAAAGTAAACTCATCATTTCAAAATATAATCATAAAATCAAATATTATACCATTTCCAGTTATTTAAAGTTGGGAGCATGGAATTGTCCAAAATCGCTTGATTACTGGTGAATCCCTCTGGCCCCTGTTAGAGCACCACCTCCCAATCCCATTCCCTGTTAGAGCACCACCTCCCAATCCCACTAGCCCTGTTAGAGCACCACCTCCCAATCCCACTAGCCCTGTTAGAGCACCACCACCCAATCCCATTCCCTGTTAGAGCACCACCTCCCATTCCGCCCCCTTACTGAACCCTGGAACTTTGGGAACCCCCAGACCTGTGTGAATCATCTGTTCCACTCCCACGGGAATGAATCTGCGACATTCTGGAGCCACTGTTCGTGGTCCAAACCTCCACAAGTTGTCATCATGGAGCTTCGCTGCATTTCCGAGTCCACTTTTCTTCTTGGCTTGCACTGTCCTGCATGTCCATGATGTCGGCGTGATGCCTTCTTTGCCACTCTCATCATGCATTAACTCTCGACATTTTCAAAGAATTTCCTGTTACCGTTAGAGCCGTCCGTGTTCCCATTTCCATGTTCATTAGTCGCTTTGTTTTACACTCAATCGGTCAGTCTGCCTTTTCATGTGCATTTGTTTTACACTACTCAATTGGTCATTCTAAAACGGATAGTTCCGGTCCTTGATTATGATTGGCTGAATCGCGTTCGATGCCGTTGTATATAGCACGATAAACACACACTTTGACCACATTTCGTTCTATAGTAATGCGCTAGCACAAAACTAGCAGTGGCTGCGTCTTGTTGTCGCTTGGCAACCATTCATATGGAGGGAATATATTTCTTGGCGGAAGAATGATTATCTATGAATACATTGTTACTTTTTCGTTCCTGTGCCTTTGTTTCATGAAATCTTGCTAGATCGACATGGTAACCGTTTTAGAAAAGCAATAAGACACTCGAGTCCGTGCTTTATACTGTATAATCGAACAGCTAAGGGGGTTTTAGGCACTCCGCTTCGTGTCGCGCCCCTTAGCTGTTCGATTATACAGTATAACGCACGGCCTCTCGGGGCTTATTGCTTAAGTCTGCCTTTTCATGTGCATGATTTGTCAGTGACCCAGTGGCACAAACTTGCAAGCGTGTTTTTTCCACTTACAGGCGCTAGTGTGGTGTTCCCACTCATAGCCACTAGGGGGAAGCGAGACAACCATCACTCAACCCAAAATAAGTTAAATAACCATTCCAATGACCCCAAAGCTGATCAGTTAAAGTTGCATAGTTCACCTAGTTTCACAGGCCTTTCAAAAAAGACTCTTAAACAGCTTCAAATGATACAAGATGCAGTGATACAAGATGCAAAGCACATTACTCCAATAGTTAAATCCCTGCATTGCAGTATGTCACAGTATGTCAAAGCGGGATCTGTGAAGTAGTTGCCCTGCCATTCTAACAGAATAGTCACATTGTGCATAGTCAGAGTCTAACGGCAGAGTTACAGCTCTTCCGGGTTTCTCTGAAACTCTTTGAACTCCTTTGGGTGTTAATACTCCACGAGGGGGACTAACGAGCCCAGTGGGAGCCATTTTGGCCATGAAAGCACAGTTTGGGACTACTTAAATAATCTCCACAGAGTGCTGCTGTTCACCGGGTGTGTGTGTGCGTGTGTGTGTGTGTGTGTGTGTGTGTGTGTGTGTGTGTGTGTGTGTGTGTGTACAGTTTGGGACTACTTAAATAATTTCCACAGAGTGCTGCTGTTCACTGGGTGCTTGACTAGTATAATCCATCTATGCTGTTTTTTTGTGTTTTAATTATTACCTTTTAAACACTTTTAAAGTGTCCTTTGACTGTTGCCCTTCCATGCTTCTGTCAGCTATTCCTGTGTGCTTGTGCTTCTGCTCAGCACTCTGAATAGCCTCTGTGAGTGAAATGCACAAATGAATAAAGCTGATTTGACTTGACTTACACATGGGCATCTGATAGAACTAGTGGGCATCTGATAGCACTAGTGGGCATCTGATAGCACTAGTGGGCATCTGACAGCACTAGTGGGCATCTGATAGCACTAGTGGGCATCTGACAGCACTAGTGGGCATCTGATAGCACTAGTGGGCATCTGACAGCACTAGTGGGCATCTGATAGCACTAGTGGGCATCTGACAGCACTAGTGGGCATCTGAGGGCATCTGACAGCACTAGTG
>NC_085006.1:33296537-33301537 GCF_963854185.1 Sardina pilchardus
GCAATGAGGTGAAAGCGCAGACTGCCTGTCGCGGGAGCTGAAAATGGCAAATTGCGCTTTTCCGTCTCATGCATATGGATTTATGGGAGTGTCAGCTGATAGTAGGAGGTTCGTGTAAAAAGATGGGAGGAGAAGCGTTAAATGCGCCTAATTATGTATTCCCCTGTATGTACTAAAACTGCCCATGAAAGCGCACGTCTATTTTGCGCCTGAATATTTCCGCCTTGTAAAAGCAGGTGTTAAATGCGATTTGCTGTTAAATGCATCTATAAGAGAATCATTCAAAGACAACAAAATCGCTAATTAGACCACCAGTTTTGCGTCTTTGTACTACATCAAAAGCAACCTTAACTTTCGGAGGCTTTTCGAATGTTTACTTTCACTTTCACGCCATCCGCTTAAACTTTCCTACTTGTTAGATTTGATAAATCTTCCATAGCCTACGTGCACAAGTAAGCCTAGTTTGAGTAGAACTACGTACTGCTCTAAATTATCTTCCTGCTTGTTGACATTATGCATTGTATTATTTCAGGATCGCTAAACGTCGGATTCCTTCTAATGTAGCCTAGTCATCAGTTAACTTCATTCAACTGCGCTTCTGATTGACGTGTCGTTCAGTTGTTGTCCTTCGCAAACTGCGTTAGGGGGCGGAGAACGGCGCAGATTACCCAACGAATTTCAGGATTGGTAAATAGGACGTAAACTGAAGTATGATAGCGTGTGCTTTCTGCGTGTTGGCTTTGGCGCTATAAACGTTACGATCGCTATTCTTAGTACATCTGGCCCACAGAGACACAAACACATGACAAAGGCACAGCCACATTTACACTGTATTTCTATCGATATATCTACATGTAAGCCCTACAAGTATGATCAGATTTGAACCAAACACAGAGTGTGACCTCCCCAATCCCCTCCCCAAACTTACATCACAACACAGGACCATCTCCATCACAACACAACACAGGACCATCTCTATCACAACACAACACAGGACCATCTCTATCACAACACTACACAGGACCATCTCTATCACAACACTACACAGGACCATCTCTATCACTACACTACATAGGACCATCTCTATCACAACACAACACAGGACCATCTCTATCACAACACAACACAGGACCATCTCTATCACAACACAACACAGGACCATCTCTATCACAACACAGGACCATCTCTATCACAATACAGGACCATCTCTATCACAACACTACATAGGACCATCTCTATCACAACACAATACAGGACCATCTCTATCACAACACAGGACCATCTCTATCACAACACAACACAGGACCATCTCTATCACAACACAACACAGGACCATCTCTATCACAATACAGGACCATCTCTATCACAACACAGGACCATCTCTATCACAATACAGGACCATCTCTATCACAACACAACACAGGACCATCTCTATCACAATACAGGACCATCTCTATCACAACACAGGACCATCTCTATCACAACACAACACAGGACCATCTCTATCACAACACAACACAGGACCATCTCTATCACAACACAACACAGGACCATCTCTATCACAACACAGGACCATCTCTATCACAACACTACACTACACAGTACCATCTCCATCACAACACAACACAGGACCATCTCTATCACAACACAACACAGGACCATCTCTATCACAACACAACACAGGACCATCTCTATCACAACACAACACAGGACCATCTCTATCACAACACAGGACCATCTCTATCACAACACAACACCATCTCTATCACAACACTACACAGGACCATCTCTATCACAACACAACACAGGACCATCTCTATCACAACACAATACAGGACCATCTCTATCACAACACAATACAGGACCATCTCTATCACATCACAATACAGGACCATCTCTATCACAACACTACACAGGACCATCTCTATCACTACACTACACAGGACCATCTCTATCACAACACAATACAGGACCATCTCTATCACAACACAATACAGGACCATCTCTATCACATCACAATACAGGACCATCTCTATCACAACACTACACAGGACCATCTCTATCACTACACTACACAGGACCATCTCTATCACAACACAATACAGGACCATCTCTATCACAACACAATACAGGACCATCTCTATCACATCACAATACAGGACCATCTCTATCACAACACTACACAGGACCATCTCTATCACTACACTACACAGGACAATCTCTATCACAACACAACACAGGACCATCTCTATCACAATACAGGACCATCTCTATCACAACACAATACAGGACCATCTCTATCTCTATCACAATACAGGACCATCTCTATCACAACACAGGACCATCTCTATCACAACACAGTACAGGACCATCTCTATCACGACACTACACAGGACCATCTCTATCACAACACAACACAGCACCATCTCTATCACAACGCAACACAGGACCATCTCTATCATAATACAGGACCATCTCTATCACAACACAACACAGGACCATCTCTATCACAACACAGGACCATCTCTATCACAACACTACACTACACAGTACCATCTCCATCACAACACAACACAGGACCATCTCTATCACAACACAACACAGGACCATCTCTATCACAACACTACACAGGACCATCTCTATCACAACACAATACAGGACCATCTCTATCACAACACAACACAGGACCATCTCTATCACAACACTACACAGGACCATCTCTATCACAACACTACACTACACAGTACCATCTCCATCACAACACTACACAGGACCATCTCTATCACAACACAACACAGGACCATCTCTATCACAACACAACACAGGACCATCTCTATCACAACACAACACAGGACCATCTCTATCACAACACAACACAGCACCATCTCTATCACAACACAGGACCATCTCTATCACAATACAGGACCATCTCTATCACAACACAGGACCATCTCTATCACAATACAGGACCATCTCTATCACATCACAATACAGGACCATCTCTATCACAACACTACACAGGACCATCTCTATCACTACACTACACAGGACAATCTCTATCACAACACAACACAGGACCATCTCTATCACAATACAGGACCATCTCTATCACAACACAATACAGGACCATCTCTATCACGACACTACACAGGACCATCTCTATCACAACACAACACAGCACCATCTCTATCACAACACAGGACCATCTCTATCACAACACAACACAGGACCATCTCTATCATAATACAGGACCATCTCTATCACAACACAACACAGGACCATCTCTATCACAACACAGGACCATCTCTATCACAATACAGGACCATCTCTATCACAACACAGGACCATCTCTATCACAATACAGGACCATCTCTATCACATCACAATACAGGACCATCTCTATCACAACACTACACAGGACCATCTCTATCACTACACTACACAGGACAATCTCTATCACAACACAACACAGGACCATCTCTATCACAATACAGGACCATCTCTATCACAACACAATACAGGACCATCTCTATCACGACACTACACAGGACCATCTCTATCACAACACAACACAGCACCATCTCTATCACAACACAGGACCATCTCTATCACAACACAACACAGGACCATCTCTATCATAATACAGGACCATCTCTATCACAACACAACACAGGACCATCTCTATCACAATACAGGACCATCTCTATCACAACACAACACAGGACCATCTCCATCACAACACTACACAGGACCATCTCTATCACAACACTACACAGGACCATCTCTATCACAATACAGGACCATCTCTATCACAACACAACACAGGACCATCTTTATCACAACACAATACAGGACCATCTCTATCACAACACAACACAGGACCATCTCCATCACAACACTACACAGGACCATCTCTATCACAATACAGGACCATCTCTATCACAACACAACACAGGACCATCTCTATCACAATACAGGACCATCTCTATCACAACACAGGACCATCTCCATCACAACACAACACAGGACCATCTCTATCACAACACAACACAGGACCATCTCTATCACAACACAGGACCATCTCTATCACAATACAGGACCATCTCTATCACAACACAGGACCATCTCCATCACAACACTACACAGGACCATCTCTATCACAACACAACACAGGACCATCTCTATCACAACACAACACAGGACCATCTCTATCACAACACAACACAGGACCATCTCTATCACAACACAACACAGCACCATCTCTATCACAACACAGGACCATCTCTATCACAATACAGGACCATCTCTATCACAACACAGGACCATCTCTATCACAATACAGGACCATCTCTATCACATCACAATACAGGACCATCTCTATCACAACACTACACAGGACCATCTCTATCACTACACTACACAGGACAATCTCTATCACAACACAACACAGGACCATCTCTATCACAATACAGGACCATCTCTATCACAACACAATACAGGACCATCTCTATCACGACACTACACAGGACCATCTCTATCACAACACAACACAGCACCATCTCTATCACAACACAGGACCATCTCTATCACAACACAACACAGGACCATCTCTATCATAATACAGGACCATCTCTATCACAACACAACACAGGACCATCTCTATCACAATACAGGACCATCTCTATCACAACACAACACAGGACCATCTCCATCACAACACTACACAGGACCATCTCTATCACAACACTACACAGGACCATCTCTATCACAATACAGGACCATCTCTATCACAACACAACACAGGACCATCTCTATCACAACACAATACAGGACCATCTCTATCACAACACAACACAGGACCATCTCCATCACAACACTACACAGGACCATCTCTATCACAATACAGGACCATCTCTATCACAACACAACACAGGACCATCTCTATCACAATACAGGACCATCTCTATCACAACACAGGACCATCTCCATCACAACACAAC
>NC_085006.1:33306537-33314037 GCF_963854185.1 Sardina pilchardus
ACAAAAATCGTAGAACGTTATCTCAACCAAGAGTAACCTAGCGGTGAGCGCAGCGCATGCCGTCTATAATGTGATCGGGCCTTTAGGCAGGTGTTTCATTAGAAAACGCTTGTCAGCTAGACTAGAAATCTAGACGCCCCTAGCGGCAGCAAATGTCTGGCTTGTCAGGCTACTTGTCAGCGGGAACAAACAGTTTTTTGACCACGCAGGATTTAAAAGGATAGGACGAAGCGCTTTCATTTACACTGATTTTGCATTCATTCATACACTCTCGCAGATAGTTTTTCAGTTAAGTTTGGAAGGATAGAGTATCCTATTTAAGTTTAAAGTTTGGATTAATTATTATTTATTTGAACGTGCGTCAGATATCCTACCGCCTGGGCTCGCGTGGCGGCCTGAACATTGAGGTAGGCAGGCTAACAAGCTGCCGACATAAAGTAAAAAAACTCCGTGAGGGATTCTTGACGAGAAAGACAACCAACTCCGTTAAGAATTATCGACACAAGCAAGGAACGTTGTCAAGGACTGACACGGGAGAAAGTTATCGAACTCTGTTGCATACACCGGAGAAGAAAGCACAAGCACGCTGTTTCACATGCAACAAGGCTGACGGTGAACGATTCGTCGGGTCGTGAGTAGTCTAACCCACCCGAACTCTGCTTTAGTTGGACCAACATATAGGAGTGTTTGATAAACGTCGGAGAGGAATTGTAGACACAGCTTTGTAGTCTGTGCTTTGAACGGAAAAGAGTAGCAGTTATTGTTATTGAAACATTATTTGTTTGTTCATTTAATTGTGTCTGCGCTGTTTCCGTGTTTGGGACATTTGTAGCCTATTGAGAATGAGGAGTTGATCGTCATAGACAGAGCCCCTCCCCTCGTTGGAAGGGTGGTCCTGGATACCAGCGGCAAAGCGTCATTGTTTACAGTCTGTGCGTGTAGCTTCTTGCATTTCCGCACAACTTTACAATGGTTGGAAATCACTGCTGTGTGAAGAACTGCTCCCGTACCTCTCACAATTATGCTGGAAAACATAGGAACAGTGGACTACAGTTTTTTAGGTTTCCTAAATGGATTCAGCATCAGGATGAGCAAATATCTGACCTGTCAAGGAGACGACGGATTGCATGGTTGGCTGCAATAAGAAGAAAGGACTTTACTTTCGACTGCATACCCCAATCGATGAGAGTGTGTTCTCTGCATTTTCACTCGGGTAAGTTCTTTAAAAATGTCTTAATGTTTTTGTCTCTTAGAGCTACGAAGTTACCTTATGTTTTGCAAACCCTGCAGTGCACCTGACCTGACGTTGCACCTGACGTTGCTGCTAACTATCTAACAAACTGTTGCCTGTTCGAAACAACTAAACTAACTTAAAAACTAGTCAATTAAAACGTAGTTTAGATTCTGCTCATGACATTATGCTACCTTGTTAGTGGAACATGGTCACTCTCTTGCTTTTCGTTTCTCTCTCTCTTTGTTCTTTACACCAGTGGTTCCCAACCTCTTTTGTCTTATGTGCATCTGGAGTTTCTGCCTAGCTAACTATCTAGCAAACTGTTGCCTCTTCGAAAATGCTCAATGGCCAACCATTAATGTTAACTACAGAGTAGTTGACATTCTGCTAATGGTTCCCAACCTCTTTTGTCTTGTGTAGGGCCTACCCCTTTATTTTGCATGTGTTAAGTGATGGGTTTTCCCATTGTAAAGCATTGATTGCATAGATTTTTTCATAATCTATTCACAATTCTGTTGTAGGTAAGCCGTCATATGTGATGTTGGAGAACCACCCTGACTGGAAACCATCCCTGCTGTTAGGCCACAATGATGTTAAAGAGACAGATGAAGCCAGATACCAGCGGCTAGCAAAGCGCAGGGCCCACCAGCAGCAGCCGCCGCCATCACCAGCCCAGGACCAGCAGCTGCAGCTGCCATCACCAGCCCAGGGCCACCAACCGTCGCCATCACCAGCCCAAGACCAGCAACAGCTGCCATCACTGCCAGCCCAAGACCAGCAGCAGCAACAGCAGCCACCACCAGCCCAAGACCACCAGCCGCCGCCGGCATCACCAGCCCAACACCCGCAGCAGCAGCTGCCATCACCAGCCCAAGACCAGCAGCTGCCATCACCAGCCCAAGACTTGGAATGTGGATTCTGCACATCTAGACAAGATGTTATCAACAGTCTTTTGGAAGAAAACAGAGAGCTGAAGCGGGAGCTCGATGAGTACCGGATGAACGAGAGCTTTCTGAGCGGTGGTGGCGATAACACAGTGAAGTATTACACAGGGCTTCCAAACTTTGCACTGTTCCAGACACTTCTACTCACCCTCACTCCATACCTGCCTCAGGGTCGGGTGCAAAAGCTCTCGCCCTTCCAGCTCGTCCTGTTGACCTTAATGCGCCTCAGACTGGACCTGCCAGTACAGCACCTCAGCCATCTGTTTAGAGTACGCAGGACAACAGTCGCCGATGCCTTCCAGCACACCCTCGGAGTGATGTACGCACGGCTGTGCCCGCTGGTGCTCTGGTCAAGCAGGGAATGCTTATTGACCAGCATGCCCCACGAGTTTGTGGAGTCGTTTGGGGAAAATGTGGCTGCCATTGTGGACTGCTTCGAGGTGTTAATTGAGAAACCCTCAAATGTACTGGCGAGGGCACAGACTTTCTCTCAGCACAAACACGCATACACCATGAAGTACCTAATTGTTACCACGCCCCAGGGTGTCATTTCATTCGTATCGAACGGGTGGGGTGGGTGCACAAGTGACGAGCATATAACGGAGCAAAGTGGTTTCCTGAACAAACTGTTACCAGGTGACATTGTGCTGGCAGATAGGGGCTTTAATATGAGAGAAAGCGTGGGCATGATGTGTGCTGAAGTGAAATTACCTACATTCACAAGGGGCCGTGCACAGCTGGAGGTGAAAGATGTGGAGGAGACTAGGGCCATAGCACATCTCAGAACTCGCGTTGAGAGGGTGATTGGTGTTGTGCGCAACAAATTCAAATACTTGCACTCAACTGTACCTGTGCACATGCTTCTCAAATGTGAGGGTGAAAACCTAATGCCTTTAGATAAGATTGTTACTGTTTGCTGTGCCTTAACGAACATGTGCCAACGTGTTGTTTGAGTACCTTGTTCATTACTTTTTAATTTGTTTGAAATAAATGCTTGAAACAACTTGATATGACATTACAATATTTATTGAGAACTGAATATAACTTATAACAATGCTTGAAACAACTTGATATGACTTTGAAATACTATTGAATACTGAATAGAACACACATAACACACACAGTAAAAAAGGAATAAGGGCATTAAGCTATGTATAAGAATAAAGGAATAAATACAGTATGTACATTTACTCATAAATAGATGCTATGGCTGGGATAGGCTAGGCAGCCTTGTTGTGCCTGTCAAGGTTTACCATGGTCGTGGACACCAACAGGCACAGGAAAGATGCAGGGAGTGCAAGGCAAAAAGAACACTATACAGCACAAGAAGGGCAAAACCATGGCATGTCAGCAGAGGGTGTCTCCACAAGCCCCACACAGCTGAAGTGATACCATCAGTAATTTGGGAAAGTAATGGGACGCTAGGATGCGCGGACCAGGGATCCGGGCAGGGAACCACAGCAGGCGATGGAAGAGCAGTCATAGGGATGGGACTTGTGTGATCAGGTGTGATGAGGGCCAGGCACAAGATGGCTGATGACTGGTAATGGTTTACCTCTTCCCCCTTCCTCTGGTCCGGCACAGGGACACCACACTTCCTTTGTTCTCTTGGCTGGGACCAGAGGATGATGGAGAGCTACTGTAGGTGGGATAGAGGAATATTGGACAGCAAGTTCAGGGAGAGCCACCTTGGGGCAGCCGTGGTGTACTGGTTAGCGCATCGGGCTTGTAACCAGAGGGTTGCCGGTTCGATCCCCGACCAGTCCACCATGGCTGAAGTGCCCTTGAGCAAGGCACCTAACCCCTCACTGCTCCCCGAGCACCGCTGGTTGGGCAGGCAGCTCACTGCTCTGGGTTGTGTGATTCACCTCACTGTGTGTTCACTGTGTGCTGTGTGTTCACTAATTCGGTTAAATTGGGTTAAATGCAGAGAACTGAATTTCCCTCACGGGATCAAAAAAGTATATATTCTATTCTATTCTATTCACCTTCACAAAGAAGTCCTGTGCCTTTTGTAGACGTGCATCCCAAAAAGCAGTATCCAGAGCACAAACACACACACACACACACACACACACACACACACACACACACACACACACACACACACACATATACAAGTATCCAGAGCTATCCGCAGAATCACTGTGTCCTTCAAGGTCCACACTACAAAGTTGCAGTAGGAGCTCTTGGTCACAGTTGGGTCTGGACTTGTGTGTAGTACAGTTGGGTCTGGACTTGTGTGTAGTACAGTTGGGTCTGGACTTGTGTGTAGTACAGTTGGGTCTGGACTTGTGTGTAGTACAGTTGGGTCTGGACTTGTGTGTAGTACTGGTGATTCTTTTTAAGTGCACCGGACCATTAACTCTATGTAGGCAGAAGTTGCGGTCATCTGATGAAAGCCTGAAGGATTGTGTAGTCCTTATATTCCGCCGGCCATACAGGTGCAGTGGGCTGGACACACTTGCCCCGACGGTGTGAAGATCACCCATGGAGCAAGAGGAGGCTCACCGAGTCTCCGTGAATGCAGGACCTATGCATAAGACAGAAAGTGTTAGTATTTCAAGTTACAGTCTACACTTTAGACTATCATCTGTCTGCAGCCTTGTCTGAATGTCATACACCTTGCATTTTACACTGTTAATGGCTTTAATCTAACCAGGACATGTACACCTTGCATTCACACTGTTAATGGCTTTAATCTAATCAGGACATGTACACCTTGCATTCACACTGTTAATGGCTTTAATCTAACCAGGACATGTACACCTTGCATTCACACTGTTAATGGCTTTAATCTAATCAGGACGTACACTTTGCATTCACACTGTTAATGGCTTATTCTAACCCAGACATTTACTTCTTGCAATCACATATTTAACTAGGCTACCCCCATTTAACTACCCTAGCCAACCCAGAATTGGTTTGTAGCCCCCAACACAGTAACCTGGTACAGTATGTCATTGGGCTAAAATCAAATGACAACTAAATACATAGCATAAGCTAGCCTACATCATAACATTGGAATCATTTGTGTACATTGAACATCTCGTTAATCTAGTGTTTATAAAACAGTTGATCACTTTGTCATGTTGGTCAAGACGTGTCTGCTAAATGGACTGAACTGGACCTGGACAGAGAAAAGCTTCCGCTTGAAAGAGCCCTAGAGTCCAGTGGAACATTGGAAGGGACACTTTCCGAGTCACTGTTAAAGACAGACCCCTGACACGCCATCGTCAGTTCAGTTTATGACCCCTTGGGATTCCTGTCACCATTTGTCTTGAAAGCCAAACAGATCCTCCAAGAGCTCTGTAAAGTGAAGTGTGGATGGGATGACCGCATACCTGAGCTCTTCCTTACACCGTGGCAGAAGTGGCATGCTGACTTGGAACAACTGTCTGAATTCCAGATAGACAGATGCCTGAAGCCCAAGAACTTTGGCAGGATTGGAAAGGCACAGTTACACCACTTCTGTGATGCAAGTGAACATGGTTATGGCAGTGCACGCTATCTTAGACTTACCCATAGAGCGGGACACATCCATGCTGCATTCACACTGGGGAAATCCAGAGTCATACCATTGAAGCAAATGACAATCCCCAGGTTGGAGCTCGCCGCAGCAACACTTGCAGCCAGGATGGATAAACTATTAAAGTCAGAGTTGGAGATAGAGTTGGAGGTTTCAATATGTTTGGACTGACAGTGAGTCTGTGCTGAAATATATCAAAAATGAAACCAGAAGATTTAAAACCTATGTTGCCAATGAAGTTTCATAGATCCGAGACTTGTCAGATAAAGATCAGCGGAGGTACATCAGCTCTAAAGAAAACCCTGCTGATGACGCTTCTCGAGGATGGAGCATAGAACATTTTTTGAAGTCCAAAAGATGGACCCAAGGACTAGCCTGACGAGCTAGACCCACGTCAGGGCTCAATCGGAGGGGTGGGATAAACAGTTGTCTTTCAAATTCCATCTCCGCAATAGGATAATGCTAAACGAATCATCTTCTTGTTTTCGGCCCCAGCCGTGGCGCAACTGACTGGGGCACCTGCACCGCACGCCGGCGACCCGGGTTCGATTCCCGCCCCGTGGTCCTTTCCGGATCCCACCCCAGCTCTCTCTCCCACTCGCTTCCTGTCATTCTCTCTACTGTCCTGTCCAATTAAAGGCATAAAAAGCCCAAAAAATAACCTTTAAAAAAAAAAAAAAAAAAAATCTTCTTGTTTTCAAGTAGCAGGATGCGTAACCTTCCCTCTCCACGCAATAGGATAACGCTAAATGAATCATCTGCTTGTTTTCAAATAGCAGGATGCGTTACCGCCTCAACTTCTGGTCGCATGTCAGTCACCATTATGTTAAAGGAACACTTCACCGTTTTTTCATATTAAACCATGTTATTCCCGTAACTAAGATGAGTTGATACATACCTCTCACATTTTAATGCGTGCACTCACTGGCTCTGGCGTGCAGCGCTACGGTGATAGCATTTAGCTAGCCCAATGCATTCATTAGGATCCAAACAGAGATGAAGTTAGAAGTAACCAAACACTTCCATGTTTTCCCTATTAAAACACAGTTGCACGAGTAGTCACACGACCAAGTATGGTGAGACAAAATAAAACGTGGTGCATTTCTAAGCAGGTAAGAGGGATAACTATTGTGTGGCGCAGTAATATCCTCACTCTTGCACTTTCAGTTTCACTTTGGAGTGAGGATATTACTGCGCTGAGTCTAAGTGCTCCCGATGTTATTCCGCCACACAATGTAGACCCCTCTTGATCAGGGTGGAGGTGTTGAGGGTCTAGGAGATGAAGAGACAGGTGGACCTGCTTTAGTCTCCTCAGAGATGTGGACACCCAGACACTTGAAGCTGGTGACACGCTCTACATCAGTCCCATTTATGAGAATGTGTGTGTGTGTGTGTGTGTGCTAACTTCTGAGTAAGTCCACAGTGAGCTCTTTGGTGTTCTTGGGGTTGAGAGCTGGTTGTTGTCAGTGCACCAAGATGTCAGGTGCTGGACCTCCTCCCTGTGGGCCGTCTCATTGTTGTTGCTGAGGAGACCAATCACTGTAGTGTCGTCTGCAAACTAGACAGTGGCGTTAGAGCCGTGTACAGGTGTGCAGTCGTAGGTGAAGAGGGCGTTAGAGCCGTGTACAGGTGTGCAGTCGTAGGTGAAGAGGGCGTTAGAGCCGTGTACAGGTGTGCAGTCGTAGGTGAAGAGGGCGTTAGAGCCGTGTACAGGTGTGCAGTCGTAGGTGAAGAGGGCGTTAGAGCCGTGTACAGGTGTGCAGTCGTAGGTGAAGATGGCGTTAGAGCCGTGT
>NC_085006.1:33321537-33324037 GCF_963854185.1 Sardina pilchardus
GCACCTGAGTGTGTGTCTTTTTTTCCTCTCACTCTTTGTGAGTATGTGTGTGTGTGTGTGTGTGTGTGTTTTAGAGTTGGCTTGTGATGACCGGAGTGTGTCTATGTGTGTGTGTGTGTGTGTGTGTGTGTGTGTGTGTGTGTGTGTGTGTGTGCGCGTGTTTTAGAGTTGGCTGGTGATAACCGGAGTGTGTCTGTGTGTGTGTGTGTGTGTGTTGTAGAGTTGGGTGGTGATGACCGGTATGTGTGCGTGTGTGTGTTTAGAGTTGGGTCGTGATGACCGGTGTGATCCCATGTATCAGCAAGGTCGGCCCCAGGTCACGGGTCAACAACTCCAGCTGCTGCAGGTAACTACGGTAACGACGCGTGTCAGCAGGGGGGCGGGGCAAATACAGGAAGCGCACGGCAGGGGGCGGCCCTGGTTGGTCCAGGATCAGCCTATTAACAGCCAGCAGGTAGTCATCGGAGAGCCGTGAGGCGTTGCTAGGGAAACTGTTGGCGTAGTCGTCAGGGTCCTCCTCCTCCTCCTCCTCCTTCTCCTTCTCTCCTTCATCAGCCTTCTCTCCCTGCCTCTGCCAATGCAGCGCCACCTGAGGCACACACACACACACACACACACACACACACACACACACACACACACACACACACACACACACACACACACACACACACACACACACACAGTGTTTTTACATTTGTATACGTAAAACATTTAAAAAGTTGACTGACAATCAGCGAATACAAATATTAAAGAGTTATCTATACCAATATAACAATAACTTTACATAAGATAACATGTTAGACATTTAGAAAGTTGAATGACAGAGAGCAAATATAAGACCGTGTGCGTGTGTGTCAGTGTTAATTTTATCACCTATCTTTGATTTAGTCTTAATCTTGTGACGAAATGTCCTTTTTAGTTTTTGTCATATTCAGTCATTCAAATATCATTTTTGTTAGTCAACTTTTAGTTTACTAAAAGTCTCGTCGGTTTAGTCTCGTTTTAGTCAAAAGAAAACTCAGTACAGTATCTTTGTCAAGTTTTAGTCAAGAAGTTTTAGCCTTCTCTTTCTACAACAAATTACTTCTGAATAGGCTCCAATTTTAGATAAATAGTATTTCACACACCTCAATTTCTTCACAATATTTGATGTCCACAGCAGAGCCTGCTTATGAGTGAGTATGTCATGGCGTAGGTAGTTAGCTTGCTTATATGTGAGTATGTTATGGCGTAGGTAGTTAGCTTGCTTATATGTATATTATGGCGTAGGTAGTTAGCTTGCTTATGAGTGAGTATGTTATGGCGTAGGTAGTTAGCTTGCTTATATGTATATTATGGCGTAGGTAGTTAGCTTGCTTATAAGTGAGTATGTTATGGCGTAGGTAGTTAGCTTGCTTATGAGTGAGTATGTTATGGCGTAGGTAGTTAGCTTGCTTATGTGTATGTTATGGCGTGGTTAGAGTAGGTAGTTAGCTTGCTAGCTGCGGTGCATGAACTCATTTGGACTATTTTGAAAGCTTAACAGATAGATAATCTGTCTTCTCATTTGTAGATGAAAATTAAAAGAGATTTTTATCTTAGTATTTATGGTAACACTTTACTTGACGGGTTCATTCATAACACATTCGTAACAGCTGTCATGAACTGCACATGAAGCATTCATGACTGTTTCATGAAACATGACTCAACATTCATACCAACCCTTTCATGAATGTGGAAGACAAAATGTCAAAAACTTGTCAAAATAAAAGTCCAACAATCTAGTAATCCATATACAGGGTATTATGAATCCTCTCCAGCTTTTGTAAACATCTCATGAATATTTTATGAAGTCTACTTCAAATGTCACTTTACTATACAAGTTGTGAAGTATTCATCATACTGGGAAGTGAACTACTGACCACCTGTGGACCTCTGAATGGTTGGACATTCCTGTATTATATATCTACATTATACAGTCATTGGTGTAGACAATTATGCATTCCTCAGAGGTTACTATCATAAAATAAACAAACAGACAAACAAAAAAATAGATTCTTCTGGACACTGGACTTCCCCGTTGACTAAGATGTGACATGATCAGGTTGGTTTAAAACAAAAAAGACAGCAATGCTGCTTTGCGATTTTTGGCTTTTATTTTGACACGTTTTTGACGTTTTGTCTTCCACATTCATGAAAGGGTTGGTATGAATGTTGAGTCATGTTTCATGAAACAGTCATGAATGCTTCATGTGCAGTTCATGACAGCTGTTATGAACGTGTTATGAACGAACCCGTCAAGTAAAGTGTTACCGTATTTATTTCATGCAAAACTTTTTTCATCAACAATGATGCGTGTTAATATAGCCTAGTCTTAGTGCATCAGGACATTGGTGTAGTCACGTCTTAGTTATGGAAAAGGTTGTTGGTTTAGTCTTGTCTCGTCTGATGAAATTAACATTGGTGTGTGTATTGTGTGACTGTGACTGTGTGTGTGTGTGTGTGTGTGTGTGTGAGC
>NC_085006.1:33329037-33339037 GCF_963854185.1 Sardina pilchardus
AACAGAACTTCACATGGTCCTTACGCACGTCCAGCATCAGCAGGTACTTACGCACCTGCACACACACACACGCACGCACGCACGCACGCACACACACACACACACACACACACACACACACACACACACACACACACACACACACACACACACACACACACACACACACACACACACACACACACACACACACACACACACACATGTAAACAGAACTTCACATGGTCCTTACGCACGTCCAGCATCAGCAGGTACTTACGCACCTGCACACACACACACACACACACACACACACACACACACACACACACACACACACACACACATGTAAACAGAACTTCACATGGTCCTTACGCACGTCCAGCATCAGCAGGTACTTACGCACCTGCACACACACACACACACACACACACACACACACACACACACACACACACACACACACACACACACACATGTAAACAGAACTTCACATGGTCCTTACGCACGTCCAGCATCAGCAGGTACTTACGCACCTGCACACACACACACACACACACGCACGCACGCACGCACACACACACACACACACACACACACACACACACACACACACACACACACACACACACACACACACACACACACACACACACACACACACACACACACATGTAAACAGAACTTCACATGGTCCTTACGCACGTCCAGCATCAGCAGGTACTTACGCACCTGCACACACACACACACACACACACACACACACACACACACACACACACACACACACACACACACACACACACACACACACACACACACACACACACACACACGTAAACAGAACTTCACATGGTCCTTACGCACGTCCAGCATCAGCAGGTACTTACGCACCTGCGCGCACACACACACACACACACACACACACACACACACACACACACACACACACACACACACACACACACACACATGTAAACAGAACTTCACATGGTCCTTACGCACGTCCAGCATCAGCAGGTACTTACGCACCTGCACACACACACACACACACACACACACACACACACACACGTAAACAGAACTTCACATGGTCCTTACGCACGTCCAGCATCAGCAGGTACTTACGCACCTGCACACACAAGAAGAGGAAGAGGAAGCAGCAGAGGAAGTAGAAGAGGAAGAGGAGGAGGAGGATGAAGATGAAGCAGAAGAAGAAGCAGAAGAGGAAGAGGAAGCAGGAGAGGAAGTAGAAGAGGAAGAGGAGGAGGAGGAGGAGGATGAAGATGAAGCAGAAGAAGAAGCAGAAGAGGAAGCAGGAGAGGAAGTAGAAGAGGAAGAGGAGGAGGAGGATGAAGATGAAGCAGAAGAGGAAGTAGAAGAGGAAGAGGAAGCAGGAGAGGAAGTAGAAGAGGAAGAGGAAGCAGAAGAGGAAGAGGAAGAGGAAGCAGAAGTGGAAGAGGAGGATGAAGATGAAGCAGAAGAGGAAGCAGAAGAGGAAGAAGGAGAAGAAGAGGAAGCAGGAGAGGAAGTAGAAGAGGAAGAGGAAGTAGAAGAGGAAGAGGAAGAGGAAGTAGAAGAGGAAGAGGACGGCTAGACTCTTCTGTTGACCCTGTCTGACCTCCAGACCTCCCGCTCTGCTTTTCAACCTAGTGCTCCATACCACCACTGAACCCCTCCACAACCGCCACGACCCCTCCACGACCCCTCCACGACCCCTCCACGACCCCTCCATGACCCCTCCACGACCCCTCCACGACCCCTCCATGACCCCCCTATGACCCCTCCACGACCCCTCCACGACCCCTCCATGACCCCTCCATGACCCCCCTATGACCCCTCCATGACCCCTCCACGACCCCTCCATGACCCTTCTATGACCCTCCACGACCCCTCCATGACCCTTCTATGACCCTTCTATGACCCCTTCATGACCCTTTTATGACCCCACCACGACCCCTCTGCAAGGAGCAGAAGAAGCAGCCCAGTGGTCCACTCTTCTCCCACTGTGTGTGTTGAATGAGTACGGGCTGAGACTGGCCTCACACAGCACTGGGGCTTCTGCCAAGCGTGTGTGTGTGTGTGTGTGTGTGTGTGTGTGTGTGTGTGTGTGTGTGTGTGTGTGTGTGTGTGTGTGTGTGTGTGTGTGTGTGTGTGTGTGTGTGTGTGTGTGTGTGTGTGTGTGTGTGTGTGTGTGTGTGTGTGTGTGTGTGTGTGTGTGTGTGTGTGTGTGTGTGTTTGTCTGTAGTGTGCTTGAGTAGTTCTGTGTTCTTGTGATTCTGTGAGTTACTACTTGTGCTTATCTCTCTATGTATGCACACAGTACAGCGTGGATGTGCATTTGCGTGTGTGTGTGTGTGTGTGTGTCTGTGGTGTGTGTCTGTGGTGTTGTGTGTGGTGTTGTGTGCGTGTGTGTCTGTGGTGTTGTGTGTGGTGTTGTGTGCGTGTGCGTGTGTGGTGTTGTGTGTGGTGTTGTGTGTGGTGTTGTGTGTGTGTGTGTGTGTTGTGTGTGGTGTTGTGTGTGTGTGTGTCTGTGGTGTTGTGTGTGGTGTTGTGTGCGTGTGCGTGTGTGGTGTTGTGTGCGTGTGCGTGTGTGGTGTTGTGTGTGGTGTTGTGTGTGTGTGTGTGTGTTGTGTGTGGTGTTGTGTGTGTGTGTGTCTGTGGTGTTGTGTGTGGTGTTGTGTGTGTGTGTGTCTGTGGTGTTGTGTGTGGTGTTGTGTGCGTGTGCGTGTGTGGTGTTGTGTGCGTGTGCGTGTGTGGTGTTGTGTGTGGTGTTGTGTGTGTGTGTGTGTGTTGTGTGTGGTGTTGTGTGTGTGTGTGTCTGTGGTGTTGTGTGTGGTGTTGTGTGCGTGTGCGACGGGGTGCATCAAATTTGAATGGGAAATTTTAATTTCAAAATATCAATTTGGCTGGCATTGCATTTTGTTCCAATCAAGAAAAAAATGACTTTTGCAAAGTTTTAAGGAATTTCATTGATATTTAGGGGTGCCACCTAACACATGAACTTTGGCGAATTTTCGAAAAATGTGCAATTTTCGTCTAATTGGCAAAAGGTTGACCTGGAAATGTTGAATAGAGCGAACTTTTATACAGTAACATGTTCTGTAGGGTTATCAAAGTAAAAGTTGTCTGCTTTTACAACTTGGGCATTTCTCAGAATTCAACTTTGAAGAGTTTCTATTCATTTGGAATGAATGTCCTATGGACAAAATGAATGGAAGTCAATGGGACCTGTTCACATGGCCTTACCCTGAATTTTGTGAAAGCAGTGATGGATGTCGGCCACACATCCCAACTTAAAAAAAAACAGCAGGAAACCAGTTTATGCTGGTAGCTGGTTTTAGCTGGTCTTTCCTGGTTTTCTTCCAGCTATTGCTGGTGTAGCTAGTTAGACCACCAGGTAGACATGCTGGCGTGACTGGTCGTGCAGGTGTGACCAGCCTGTTGTGTGGGACAGCTGGTGTAAGATGATCATTCTGCCCTGCTGAAAAAAACAGCCTGACAGCTTAAGGTGGGTTGCTGGTTGACCAGCTTGTTAAGCAGCTTGTTTCACCAACCTATAATGGTTGACCAGCTAGACTAGCAAAACTCTTGCGAAAACTATTACATACCTTTAGCTGGTTTACCCATCTTACGATTGTAATTCAGCTGGTTTTGATTGTCGTACCACCACCTCAAGCTGGTCATTTTAATTGGTGTTGCTGGTCTACATTTCTGTTTTTTACTGGCCATGCCAGCTTATGTTGGTCATTCTAGAAAACCAGCTTGACCATCTCTGTCAAGCTTGGCAGGCTGGTCACCAGCATGACCATCTTAAACCAGCTGTATCCCACACGACAGGCTGGTCATACCAGCACAACCAGCTTCCTAAGATGGTCACGCCAGCATGTCGAGCTGGTGGCCTAACCAGCTACACCATCAAAGACCAGCAATAGCTGGAAGAAAACCAGCAAAGACCAGCTAAAACCAGCTACCAGCATAAGCTGGCTTCTATTGTAACTTTTTTTTTTCCAGCACGGCTTCCTTTAAGCTGGGTAAACCAGCTGCTGAAAAAAACAGCCTGACCAGCTAAAGGTGGTTTGCTGGTTGACCAGCTTGTTAACCAGCTTATTTGACCACATTTGATGGTTAACCAGCTAGACCAGCAAAACTCTCGCGAAAACACACCTTCAGCTGGTTTACCCATCTTAATGGTAATTCAGCTGGTTTTGATTGTCGTACCACCTTAAGCTGGTCATTTTAGTTGGTGTTGCTGGTCTACATTGCTGGTTTTTACTGGCCACGCCAGCTTATATTGGTTATTCTAGAAAACCAGCTTGACCATCTTTGTCAAGCTTGACAGGCTGGTCACCAGCATTACCATCTTAAACCAGTTGTATCCCAAACGACAGGCTGGTCACACCAGCACGACCAGCTTCCTCAGATGGTCACGCCAGCATGTCTAGCTGGTGGCCTAACCAGCTACACCAGCAAAGACCAGCAATAACTGTGTATTGGGCAAAGACCAGCAAAGACCAGCTAAAACCAGCTAAAACCAGCTACCAGCCTCAGCTGGTTTCTTGCTGTTTTTTTCAGCAGGGATGCAAGAGTTTTGCTTGTCTAGCTGGTTAACCATCATAGGGGGGTCAAACAAGCTGGTTGACAAGCTGGTTAACCAGTAAACCATCTTATGCCGGTCAGGCGTTTTTTTTTCCAGCAGGGATATAAAGTTTAATTTACTTTATTGGTATACACATGGGGTGATACTGACACATGTGGTGCCGGCACCCAGACCAAAGCAGTGCTCAGCCCTTTGAGAGCTGTATGGCAATGCAGGCTGCAGTGAGATGGCCGGTGTTTGACGCAGTGGTGTCAAATGCCATGTTGATAACCTGGTCAATGCAGCACCAGTCCTGCAGCAACTTGCATGTCAACCGGGCAATGATCATTGGGCATGACTCATTGGTCTGCTTCTAATACGCCAGGATACCAAGCAGTTGAAGCCGCTCTGTATCTCCAACTTCCACTGTGCAGTAGGACGCTCCTCCAACTGGCACACATTGCTGAGCATCGGTGTTAACTTGCTGTCCCAGTGTAGGATGCACAATGGAGGTGGTGTGGTTAGCAAACTGTTGCTAGTTCACGTTACCTAGATGTAATGAGCACCAAATACCTATAAATATGACTTAAATGGCTTGTGATAAATAAGTATACAAAGACACAACTAAAGATATGATAGTAGTAATGTAATAATAAGCTATAATAATGAGCTATAGCATTTTTTACCTCAGATCGCCATGGCGACCATTGAGCTCCACAGCCACTTTATCCACCAAAAACAGATGTGTGGTGGCACCCCTAAATCATCATGTAATGGAAAAATATTTTGCATGTGTTGTTTCTACCTATATTGGAACACTTTTAGCACCCAGCCATATCAAAATTCAAAAATTTCATTTTTTGATGCACCCTGTGTGGTGTTGTGTGTGGTGTTGTGTGTGGTGTTGTGTGTGTGTGTGTGTGTTGTGTGTGGTGTTGTGTGCGTGTGCGTGTGTGGTGTTGTGTGTGGTGTTGTGTGTGGTGTTGTGTGTGTGTGTGTGTCTGTGGTGTTGTGTGTTATGTGTGTGTGTGTGTGTGTGTGTGTGTGTGTGTGTGTGTGTAATAAGTTAAGTGGCTGTAATAATCCTACAGGAGCAACAACCTTGTGACGGGCGCTTGGCAACATGCCACATTGGCAACAGTACCCTTGGCAACAGTCCCGCTTGGCAACGCTTTTCCCTTTGGAGAGTTCAAACAAGAAAGACAGATCTCACATCCCTCTCTCCCTCCCTCCATCTTTCTCTCCCTCCCTTTTTATCCGTCTACTTCTTTCCCTCCATCTCTCTTACCTCTACCCCATCTCTCCCTCTCTCTCTCCATCTCCCCCTCTTTCTCTCCTTCCCTCTCTCTCTCCCTCTCTCTCTCCATCTCCCCCTCTTTCTCTCCTTCCCTCTCTCTCTCCCTCCATCTGCTCCTCTCTCCCTCATTCCTTCCCTTGTTCTTTATAAGAAGAGTGTCTCTCATGTTTGTCTCTGGGGTCTGGTGAGACTGAGTGTGTGTGCGTGTGTGTGTGCGTGTGCGTGTGCATGTGCGTGTGCGTGTGCGTGTGCGTGTGTGTGTGTGTGTGTGCGTGTGTGTGTGTGTGCGTGTGTGTGTGTGTGTGCGTGTTTGTGTGTGTGTGTGTGCACCTGTTTCTGTCTTTGTGAGTGTATATGTGTGAGTGTCTACTCAGATGTGTAGCATGGCATCTTGCTGTTCCAATGGCCCCGTCTGCTGGGTTCTGCTGGGTTCTCTATAATGGCCCAGTCTGCTGGGTTCTGCTGGGTTCTCTATAATGGCCCAGTCTGCTGGGTTCTGCTGGGTTCTCTATAATGGCCCAGTCTGCTGGGTTCTGCTGGGTTCTCTATAATGGCCCAGTCTGCTGGGTTCTGCTGGGTTCTCTATAATGGCCCAGTCTGCTGGGTTCTGCTGGGTTCTCTATAATGGCCCAGTCTGCTGGGTTCTGCTGGGTTCTCTACAATAGCCCTGTCTGCTGGGTTCTCTGCATCAGGTACCGTATTGATGATCTGGTGTGCAGTGTGTAGATGATCTGGTGTGCAGTGTGTAGATGATCTAGTGTGCAGTGTGTAGATGATCTGGTGTGCAGTGTGTAGATGATCTAGTGTGCAGTGTGTAGATGATCTAGTGTGCAGTGTGTAGATGATCTAGTGTGCAGTGTGTAGATGATCTAGTGTGCAGTGTGTAGATGATCTAGTGGGTTTGTCTGATGATCTAGTGTGCAGTGTGTAGATGATCTGGTGTGCAGTGTGTAGATGATCTAGTGGGTTTGTCTGATGATCTGGTGTGCAGTGTGTAGATGATCTAGTGTGCAGTGTGTAGATGATCTGGTGTGCAGTGTGTAGATGATCTAGTGTGCAGTGTGTAGATGATCTGGTGGGTTTGTCTGATGATCTGGTGTGCAGTGTGTAGATGATCTGGTGTGCAGTGTGTAGATGATCTAGTGTGCAGTGTGTAGATGATCTAGTGTGCAGTGTGTAGATGATCTGGTGTGCAGTGTGTAGATGATCTAGTGTGCAGTGTGTAGATGATCTGGTGTGCAGTGTGTAGATGATCTGGTGTGCAGTGTGTAGATGATCTGGTGTGCAGTGTGTAGATGATCTAGTGTGCAGTGTGTAGATGATCTAGTGTGCAGTGTGTAGATGATCTGGTGTGCAGTGTGTAGATGATCTGGTGTGCAGTGTGTAGATGATCTGGTGTGCAGTGTGTTGATGATCTGGTGGGTTTGTCTGATGATCTAGTGTGCAGTGTGTAGATGATCTGGTGTGCAGTGTGTAGATGATCTAGTGTGCAGTGTGTAGATGATCTGGTGTGCAGTGTGTAGATGATCTAGTGTGCAGTGTGTAGATGATCTAGTGTGCAGTGTGTAGATGATCTGGTGTGCAGTGTGTAGATGATCTGGTGTGCAGTGTGTAGATGATCTAGTGTGCAGTGTGTAGATGATCTGGTGTGCAGTGTGTAGATGATCTGGTGTGCAGTGTGTAGATGATCTAGTGTGCAGTGTGTAGATGATCTGGTGTGCAGTGTGTAGATGATCTAGTGTGCAGTGTGTAGATGATCTGGTGGGTTTGTCTGATGATCTGGTGTGCAGTGTGTAGATGATCTAGTGGGTTTGTCTGATGATCAGGGGCCTCATGTACAAAGCTTGCGTACGCACAAAAATGCTGCGTACGCTAACTCTCACGCTCACGTCCGGATGTACAAAGACTGACTTGAACGTGAGAATGTGCGGTCCTCCACGCAAGCTTCATGCCTGGCGTACGCACATTTCCAGTGTGTATCGTCAGTTGGCGACACGTAGAGGCAATGCAGCGCAAAATATTAGTTGATCACGATAGAGCATGGATACCCGACCGAAGCCCGACGGGACCCGTCGGAACCCGACGGGTTCGGTCGGAGTCGGACAAATATTTCGAACTTATGTTCGGGCTCGGGTCGGATCCGGACACACCAGCGCGATAAAACATTTGAAATGTAAAATGAAAAACAGCTTATTTCACTTGATGTTCGTTTTTGTGATAGGTTTGTAATAGATTATCCTGATTATCTTGATTCCTGATCCTAACAGCATAACATATTTCCTCCTGTGCGCGAGATTTTTCTATTGAATGCGACAACGAAACACGTACAGTAAGTGCAGTTGTGAGCCGTGCTAAGATGGAAGATTGCAAACAGAAGTTAGCCTCTGGAGAGTTTAAGACCATCAAAAACGAGAGAGGGAAATCATAGCATGTAGACATAGCCTACATAACTGTGCCCGGCCTCTTGTTCTAACGTGTGCACTTCTTGCTTCGTGTGTGTGTGTGTGTGTGTGCTCATGGCTCCGCTTATCTGTGCCGACGTTTCCGAATGCCTTTCAATTGATACAATCGGACTTTCCACACAAGCAATATCCACGTGTGTCATTAGTATGCCTATGCAAATAGTGTTATTTGAACTGTGTCGGGCCCGGTCGGGCTCGGACACAAATATCTTAATGCCTGTCGGGTTCGGGTCGGATTCGATCACTGCGCTGTCGGGTTCGGGTCGATCGCGGACAGAAAAAAACGGCCCGATCCACACTCTAGATCACGAATCAAGGCCTTTATTTGCACAGCATATTGTGAAATGTGGGCTATTAAAAATAACACTTCGAAGTCGGCATATGTTTCTAGATAAATGGGCATGCAATGTGCGTTAATACTACCAAACTATGCAACAGCCTATATCTGCAATTAAAACTGTAGTCTTATCAGAGGATATCAAGAATTAGGTAGCCTAATGTGAAACGTATAAATATAGTGCCTATATTTAGTTCCATGATTGTTCACTGGCTTATTTCGAAGAGCTTTCCTTCCTCGACATCTGCGATGAATGGGGTCGGCTTCACGAATATGTCCATGCCTTAAACATTTTCCGGGTGTTTTCACATATTTCCGATAGTTTTCAGTAAAACAAAATACAAATGGGACAAGATGATCCGCGTGAATTGAAGCAATTTCCCTGACTGACTGCATAGGCTACTTTGACTTTCCTCGAGTAAGCATTCACATTATTGTTGTCACATTTGTGCAACATATAGGAATATGATCCAGAAATCGTCATGGCAAAGCCTGGATAAACTTCTACTATGGGTGCGCGATGCGTGGTCTCTTACCCGGACACGAGTGATTAATGCAGTTATTTTGTAATGCTTGAAATGCCCACCAAACCGCGTTATGTGAACCTTGTCACTTGCAGACTGACCACTGAATCTGCCACGGTCTCTGACCCTTGTAGCCACTGTACGCTCTGCCTCTACTGTTTTTTGTTATTAATTACAGATGATAAAGACGTATGGCGACTGTGTCTTTACCATGTTGTCTGATAAGAGCACTTCTACCTCGCAATCGCTGGTAATTAATTTTTAAAACTTTTTCGATTTGATTATATAAATTATTACATTTTGTAGCAGGTTCAAGAACGGATGGATCCACAAATGATTTTTAACTCTTATTAATATTGTGGGATAAGCCATTTTGCCTTCGCGGAGGTCTGAGTTTTCGAGTGGCCTTCTAGTTAGCATATTAAAATGAGTGTGATTGAGGGAGGAGAGAGGGTGGAGTATAATGCTTGTGCATGTGCGCTTAATTTCACGTTATTTGGGATGTACAAAGGAAAGCTGCGTGGATTGCTGCGTACGCATGGTTTCATACATCTGAATTTATTTGTTCGTACGCTTCTTTCCAGATTTTCGCGTACGCAATGTTTTAGTAGGAATTCCACGCAAGTCTTTGTACATGAGGCCCCTGGTGTGCAGTGTGTAGATGATCTAGTGTGTTTGTCTGATGATCTGGTGTGCAGTGTGTAGATGATCTAGTGGGTTTGTCTGATGATCTGGTGTGCAGTGTGTAGATGATCTGGTGTGCAGTGTGTAGATGATGCAGTGTGCAGTGTGTAGATGATCTAGTGTGCAGTGTGTAGATGA
>NC_085006.1:33361537-33364037 GCF_963854185.1 Sardina pilchardus
ATTGCGCAATACTAGCAACACATTACTACTAGGAGAGGAGGAGTATGGCGCAATACTAGCAGCACATTACTACTAGGGGAGGAGGAGTATTGCGCAATACTAGCGGCACATTACTACTAGGGGAGGAGGAGTATTGCGCAATACTAGCGGTACATTACTACTCGGGGAGGAGGAGTATTGCGCAATACTAGCGGTACATTACTACTAGGGGAGGAGTATTGCACAATACTAGCAACACATTACTACTAGGGGAGGAGGAGTATTGTGCAATACTAGCAGCACATTACTACTAGAGGAGGAGGAGTATTGTGCAATACTAGCGGTACATTACTACTAGAGGAGGAGGAGTATTGCGCAATACTAGCGGTACATTACTACTAGGGGAGGAGGAGTATTGCGCAATACTAGCGGTACATTACTACTAGGGGAGGAGGAGTATTGCGCAATACTAGCAGTACATTAGGAGTATGGCGCAATACTAGCAGCACATTACATACAGTGTATTACACAACAAAAGGGGAGTGGTCACTCAGTGCAGGACACATTAATTTACATACTGCAGCAACTCACATCCCACATCATACACACACACACACACACACTTCAGGAGAGCACACACACACACACACACACACACACATACACACACACACACACACACACACACACACACACTTCAGGAGAGCACACACACACACACACACACACACACACACACACACACACACACACACACACACACACACACACACACACACACACAGACACACAGACACACACACACACACACACACACACACACACACACACACACACACACACACACACACACACACACACACACACTTCAGGAGAGCACACACACACACACACACACACACACACACACACACACACACACACACACACACACACACACACACACACACACACTTCAGGAGAGCTCACACACAGCACGCCCTCCTCAGCATCAATGGAGCTGCTGTAAGAGAGGAAGCAGCACTAAGTTCCTGGGCGTGCACATCTGTGAGGACCTCTCCTGGTCATACAGTACACGTGCACACACACACACACACAACACACACACACACACACACACACACACACACACACACACACACACACACACTTCAGCGTGTGGTGAGAGCAGCTGAGAGGATTCTGGGCGTCCCTCTGCCCACCCTCCAGGATATCTACAGCACTCGCCTCACCCGGAAAGCCCTCTGCGTCGCCAGAGACTCCACCCATCCATCCAACGGCCTCTTCAGTCTGCTGCCATCAGGAAAGAGACTGAGGAGCCTTGGGGCCAGGACTAGCAGACTGAGGAGCCTTGGGGCCAGGACTAGCAGACTGAGGAGCCTTGGGGCCAGGACTAGCAGACTGAGGAGCCTTGGGGCCAGGACTAGCAGACTGAGGGGCCTTGGGGCCAGGACTAGCAGACTGAGGGGGCTTGGGGCCAGGACTAGCAGACTGAGGGGCCTTGGGGCCAGGACTAGCAGACTGAGGGGCCTTGGGGCCAGGACTAGCAGACTGAGGAGCCTTGGGGCCAGGACTAGCAGACTGAAAGACAGCTTTTTCCACCAAGCCGTCAGGATGCTGAAGTCTCTCTCTGCCCTGCCCTCCCTCAACACTCTAACCCCACACACACACACACACATCCCACCCCCCCCCCCCCTTCACCATGAGTCTGTGTCTCAGTCTAGAAATCAATAAGCAGAACAAAAAAAGAAAAAAAAAATTCAGAAATGATTTAAAGATTTTGTAATTTGGCTCATTTCTAAACCCAGTACCCCTCTGGTACTGCAGAGACAGGTAAAGATGTACACACACACACACACACACACACACACACACACACGCACATACAGGTAAAGATGCACATGTTTTTGAGACTCTCTCTATAAACAAGTCTATAAACAAGGACATACATATATATGTGTGTAAAACAATATGTAATATGCAATATATATGTTAAATAATATAAATACAATTTTTTTGTTACTGATTCTGTTCAATCGATCAATTTTCGTATTGATTCAATTTCTTATAGAATCAATAAGAAAACTTGGTGTCTATATTATTTTAACCATGCTCAATACATATATATATATATATATATATATACACACACACACACACACACACACACCTGGAATGCAAAGAGAGAGAATGAGAGAATGAGAGAGTGAGAGAGAGATAGAGAGAATGAGATAGGGTGAGAGAGAGAGAGACTCACTGACCGGTTAGGGAGAGAGGGAGAGAGAGGGAAAAGGAGAGGGACAGAGAGAGAGGGGGGAAAGGAGGGAGAGAGGGAGCTAAGTGGTCCACTGGGAGCAGCAGACTGAGGATTATTAAATGGGATCGATAAGCTAACAAGCCCAGCTATGCCCTCACACACTCTATCCATCTACACATCTCTCTTTCTCTCCCAAGCCCAGCTATGCCCTCACACACTCTATCCATCTACACATCTCTCTTTCTCTCCCAAGCCCAGCTATGC
>NC_085006.1:33376537-33384037 GCF_963854185.1 Sardina pilchardus
ACACTGAAACCCCATTCACTCATTCACATTATTGAGTATCTATGTTCTTATAAACACACACACTGAAACCCCATTCACTCATTCACATTATTGAGTATCTATATTCTTATAAACACACACACTGAAACCTCATTCATTTATTCACATTATTGAGTATCTATGTTCTTATAAACACACACACTGAAACCTCATTCACTCATTCACATTATTGAGTATCTATGTTCTTATAAACACACACACTGAAACCTCATTCACTCATTCACATTATTGAGTATCTATGTTCTTATAAACACACACACTGAAATCCTATTAATTCACTCATTCACATTATTGAGTATCTATGTTCTTATAAACACACACACTGAAACCTCATTCATTTATTCACATTATTGAGTATCTATATTCTTATAAACACACACACTGAAACCCCATTCACTCATTCACATTATTGAGTATCTATGTTCTTATAAACACACACACTAAAACCTGATTCATTCATTCACATTATTGAGTATCTATGTTCTTATAAACACACACACTGAAACCTCATTCACTCATTCACATTATTGAGTATCTATGTTCTTATAAACACACACACTGAAACCTCATTCATTCATTCACATTATTGAGTATCTATGTTCTTATAAACACACACACTAAAACCTGATTCATTCATTCACATTATTGAATATCTATATTCTTATAAACACACACACTGAAACCCCATTCATTCATTCACATTATTGAGTATCTATGTTCTTATAAACACACACACTGAAACCCCATTCACTCATTCACATTATTGAGTATCTATGTTCTTATAAACACACACACTGAAACCTCATTCACTCATTCACATTATTGAGTATCTATGTTCTTATAAACACACACACTGAAACCTCATTCATTCATTCACATTATTGAGTATCTATGTTCTTATAAACACACACACTGAAACCCCATTCACTCATTCACATTATTGAGTATCTATGTTCTTATAAACACACACACTGAAACCTCATTCATTCATTCACATTATTGAGTATCTATGTTCTTATAAACACACACACACTGAAACCCCATTCATTCATTCACATTATTGAGTATCTATGTTCTTATAAACACACACACTAAAACCTCATTCACTCATTCATTCACATTATTGAGTATCTATTTTCTTATAAACACACACACTGAAACCCTATTCATTCACTCATTCACATTATTGAGTATCTATGTTCTTATAAACACACACTGAAACCTCATTCATTTATTCACATTATTGAGTATCTATATAAACACACACACTGAAACCCCATTCACTCATTCACATTATTGAGTATCTATGTTCTTATAAACACACACACTGAAACCCTATTCATTCACTCATTCACATTATTGAGTATCTATGTTCTTATAAACACACACACTGAAACCCCATTCACTCATTCACATTATTGAGTATCTATGTTCTTATAAACACACACACTGAAACCCTATTCATTCACTCATTCACATTATTGAGTATCTATGTTCTTATAAACACACACACTGAAACCTCATTCATTCATTCACATTATTGAGTATCTATGTTCTTATAAACACACACTGAAACCTCATTCATTCACTCATTCACATTATTGAGTATCTATGTTCTTATAAACACACACACTGAAACCTCATTCATTCATTCATTCACATTATTGAGTATCTATGTTCTTATAAACACACACACTGAAACCTCATTCATTCATTCATTCACATTATTGAGTATCTATGTTCTTATAAACACACACACTGAAACCTCATTCACTCATTCACATTATTGAGTATCAATGTTCTTATAAACACACACACACTGAAACCCCATTCATTCATTCATTCACATTATTGAGTATCTATGTTCTTATAAACACACACACACTGAAACCCCATTCACTCATTCACATTATTGAGTATCAATGTTCTTATAAACACACACACACTGAAACCCCATTCATTCATTCATTCACATTATTGAGTATCTATGTTCTTATAAACACACACACACTGAGACCCCATTCACTCATTCACATTATTGAGTATCTATGTTCTTATAAACACACACACACTGAAACCCCATTCACTCATTCACATTATTGAGTATCTATGTTCTTATAAACACACACACTGAAACCCCATTCACTAATTCACATTATTGAGTATCTATGTTCTTATAAACACACACACTGAAACCCCATTCACTAATTCACATTATTGAGTATCTATGTTCTTATAAACACACACACTGAAACCTCATTCACTAATTCACATTATTGAGTATCTATGTTCTTATAAACACACACACTGAAACCTCATTCACTCATTCACATTATTGAGTATCTATGTTCTTATAAACACACACTGAAACCCCATTCACTAATTCACATTATTGAGTATCTATGTTCTTATAAACACACACACTGAAACCCCATTCATTAATTCACATTATTGAGTATCTATTCTTATAAACACACACACTGAAACCCCATTCATTAATTCACATTATTGAGTATCTATGTTCTTATAAACACACACACTGAAACCCCATTCACTCATTCACATTATTGAGTATCTATGTTCTTATAAACACACACACTGAAACCCCATTCACTCATTCACATTATTGAGTATCTATATTCTTATAAACACACACACTGAAACCTCATTCATTTATTCACATTATTGAGTATCTATGTTCTTATAAACACACACACTGAAACCTCATTCACTCATTCACATTATTGAGTATCTATGTTCTTATAAACACACACACTGAAACCTCATTCACTCATTCACATTATTGAGTATCTATGTTCTTATAAACACACACACTGAAATCCTATTAATTCACTCATTCACATTATTGAGTATCTATGTTCTTATAAACACACACACTGAAACCTCATTCATTTATTCACATTATTGAGTATCTATATTCTTATAAACACACACACTGAAACCCCATTCACTCATTCACATTATTGAGTATCTATGTTCTTATAAACACACACACTAAAACCTGATTCATTCATTCACATTATTGAGTATCTATGTTCTTATAAACACACACACTGAAACCTCATTCACTCATTCACATTATTGAGTATCTATGTTCTTATAAACACACACACTGAAACCTCATTCATTCATTCACATTATTGAGTATCTATGTTCTTATAAACACACACACTAAAACCTGATTCATTCATTCACATTATTGAATATCTATATTCTTATAAACACACACACTGAAACCCCATTCATTCATTCACATTATTGAGTATCTATGTTCTTATAAACACACACACTGAAACCCCATTCACTCATTCACATTATTGAGTATCTATGTTCTTATAAACACACACACTGAAACCTCATTCACTCATTCACATTATTGAGTATCTATGTTCTTATAAACACACACACTGAAACCTCATTCATTCATTCACATTATTGAGTATCTATGTTCTTATAAACACACACACTGAAACCCCATTCACTCATTCACATTATTGAGTATCTATGTTCTTATAAACACACACACTGAAACCTCATTCATTCATTCACATTATTGAGTATCTATGTTCTTATAAACACACACACACTGAAACCCCATTCATTCATTCACATTATTGAGTATCTATGTTCTTATAAACACACACACTAAAACCTCATTCACTCATTCATTCACATTATTGAGTATCTATTTTCTTATAAACACACACACTGAAACCCTATTCATTCACTCATTCACATTATTGAGTATCTATGTTCTTATAAACACACACTGAAACCTCATTCATTTATTCACATTATTGAGTATCTATATAAACACACACACTGAAACCCCATTCACTCATTCACATTATTGAGTATCTATGTTCTTATAAACACACACACTGAAACCCTATTCATTCACTCATTCACATTATTGAGTATCTATGTTCTTATAAACACACACACTGAAACCCCATTCACTCATTCACATTATTGAGTATCTATGTTCTTATAAACACACACACTGAAACCCTATTCATTCACTCATTCACATTATTGAGTATCTATGTTCTTATAAACACACACACTGAAACCTCATTCATTCATTCACATTATTGAGTATCTATGTTCTTATAAACACACACTGAAACCTCATTCATTCACTCATTCACATTATTGAGTATCTATGTTCTTATAAACACACACACTGAAACCTCATTCATTCATTCATTCACATTATTGAGTATCTATGTTCTTATAAACACACACACTGAAACCTCATTCATTCATTCATTCACATTATTGAGTATCTATGTTCTTATAAACACACACACTGAAACCTCATTCACTCATTCACATTATTGAGTATCAATGTTCTTATAAACACACACACACTGAAACCCCATTCATTCATTCATTCACATTATTGAGTATCTATGTTCTTATAAACACACACACACTGAAACCCCATTCACTCATTCACATTATTGAGTATCAATGTTCTTATAAACACACACACACTGAAACCCCATTCATTCATTCATTCACATTATTGAGTATCTATGTTCTTATAAACACACACACACTGAGACCCCATTCACTCATTCACATTATTGAGTATCTATGTTCTTATAAACACACACACACTGAAACCCCATTCACTCATTCACATTATTGAGTATCTATGTTCTTATAAACACACACACACTGAAACCCCATTCACTCATTCACATTATTGAGTATCTATGTTCTTATAAACACACACACACTGAAACCCCATTCACTCATTCACATTATTGAGTATCTATTCTTATAAACACACACACACTCGTGCAGCGGAGGCCCCTGGCTGCAGCAGAGCTAATCACATGACTGCTAGTGAGTCCACGTGTTCCAGCGCAGTAATGTGATCCTCCTACTCACAACCCACTCACAACCTACTCACAACCTACTCACAACCTACTCACAACCTACTCACAACCCAGCGCTCGGCGCAGTAATGTGATCCTCCTACTCACAACCCAGACTGCCATCAGAGAGCCATCAGAGAGCTGGAGCTCAGTAACAGCTACTCCTCTTATTTCCACCACTCAGTTACCCCTCCTCAACCTCCTCAACCTCCTCGACCTCCTCGACCTCCTCAACCTCCATGACCTCCACGACCTCCTCGACCTCCTCAACCTCCACAACCTCCTCGACCTCCTCAACCTCCACAACCTCTCTGTTGCCCATTCTCCTCTCCTGATGTTGATGATGTTGAATCTGCTCTGTACGAAGCTCATAGCCTGTGCAAACCCCTCTACCCACTAGACCTGTTCATCCCAACTAGTAAACCCCTCTACCCACTAGACCTGTTCATCCCAACTAGTAAACCCCTCTACCCACTAGACCTGTTCATCCCAACTAGTAAAACCCTCTACCCACTAGACCTGTTCATCCCAACTAGTAAAACCCTCTACCCACTAGACCTGTTCATCCCAACTAGTAAAACCCTCTACCCACCAGACCTGTTCATCCCAACTAGTAAACCCCTCTACCCACCAGACCTGTTCATCCCAACTAGTAAAACCCTCTACCCACCAGACCTGTTCATCCCAACTAGTAAAACCCTCTACCCACCAGACCTGTTCATCCCAACTAGTAAACCCCTCTACCCACCAGACCTGTTCATCCCAACTAGTAAAACCCTCTACCCACCAGACCTGTTCATCCCAACTAGTAAAACCCTCTACCCACCAGACCTGTTCATCCCAACTAGTAAAACCCTCTACCCACTAGACCTGTTCATCCCAACTAGTAAACCCCTCTACCCACTAGACCTGTTCATCCCAACTAGTAAACCCCTCTACCCACCAGACCTGTTCATCCCAACTAGTAAAACCCTCTACCCACTAGACCTGTTCATCCCAACTAGTAAAACCCTCTACCCACCAGACCTGTTCATCCCAACTAGTAAACCCCTCTACCCACCAGACCTGTTCATCCCAACTAGTAAAACCCTCTACCCACTAGACCTGTTCATCCCAACTAGTAAACCCCTCTACCCACTAGACCTGTTCATCCCAACTAGTAAACCCCTCTACCCACCAGACCTGTTCATCCCAACTAGTAAACCCCTCTACCCACCAGACCTGTTCATCCCAACTAGTAAAACCCTCTACCCACCAGACCTGTTCATCCCAACTAGTAAAACCCACGTGGGTGGAATGACAGTCAGAAGTGTTTCGGCATTCGGGTAGCAAGCTCTGCTCTAGTTACCACAGATGCAGCTACAAATGTGTCAGATGAAAAATGTCTAACGTTACCTAACGTTACGTCTAACGTTACCTAAAAGACCTCGTTATGAATCCGAAATACGTTGAGAGAAAGTCAGAAATAAAACAAGGAGCTGTATCAGAGATGCCTTTGAAAGATGAAAACGGAGAAGAATTTGAGGACAGCTCTAAAGTGCTTTGAAAATAACTGCAGGACTAGTTTTGTCCAAATCTACATACATGTATCGTAAATACATTATTTTACAGGATATCGTCTAATTATCATTATCATCAAAATCGGAAATCTGCTAATAAAGTATTCCTACACACACAACACACACACACAGACATCTGCATATACAGTATTCATACATACATACACACACACACACACACACACACACACACACACACATCTGCATATACTGTATTCATACATACATACATACATACATACACACACACACACACCTGCATATACTGTATTCATACATACATACACACACACACACACACACACACACACACACACACATCTGCATATACTGTATTCACACACACACACACACACAACAGCAGCCCATACTCACCCTCAAGGTTGCCCAGTAGTGTGTCGAGTTTGAAGCCGGTGAAGTTGGCGGTGGTGGGGGGTGCGGTGGTGTTGGGGGCCGGGGGTGGCGAGGGGGGGGGCAGCGCGATGCTGTGGGGGGGCACGGCGAAGAAACTGACCAGCACCGTTGCCAGGACGACCATGACCACCAGGAAGATGAGGAAGGTGGCCTTGGCGTAGATGTGGGCGCCCACCAGGCACACCAGCAGGCACAGCAGCAGCAGCGCACTGCCATACAGCACCGACCACCAGTAGCCCACCGGCAGCACCTCATACACACCGCCACGCGAGCCGTCTGCACACACACACACACACACACACACACACACAGAATTAACCACCCACCGGCAGCACCTCATACACACCGCCACGCGAGCCGTCTGCACACACACACACACACACACACACACACACACAGAATTAACCACCCACCGGCAGCACCTCATACACACCGCCACGCGAGCCGTCTGCACACACACACACACACACACACACACACACACACACACAGAATTAACCACCCACCGGCAGCACCTCATACACACCGCCACGCGAGCCGTCTGCACACACACACACACACACACACACACACAGAAT